>NW_006204503.1:358574-400233 GCF_000334495.1 Tupaia belangeri chinensis | reverse complement strand
GAGAGAGAAGGAAAGTGAGAAAGCAAGCTGCCAGGTCTGGGACTCAAACCATGGTCGGCTATGTGGGAGTCCAGCAGCTCAACCACCATATCACCTCCTGGCCCCTGACACCGATAGTGTTAGTAAAAAAGGTGAGGGGCCAGCAGGTGACATGGTGTTTAAGGCTCTGGACTCCCACACGGCTGACTGGTCTAGTCCTGGACCAGGTGGTTTGCTTTCTTGCTTTCCCTTTCTCTCTGGTAAAATTAAAAGAAAATAATATGAGGCCGGCAGGTGGCATGGTGGTTAAGGGCATTGAACTCCCACATGGGTGACCATGATTCGAGTCCCAGACCTGGTGGCTTGCTTTCACACTTTCTCTTTCTTACTCTGTCCCTCTCTGGTCAAATTAAAATAAATAGAGTCAAATAAAATAATTCTTAAAAATAAATAATAAATGGAATTAAATACATAAATAATTCTTGCTGTCTCACTTTGTCTTTCTTACTCTGTCCCTCACTGGTGAAATTAAAATAAGTAAAGTCAAAATAATTCTTAAACAAGATAAAAAAATGAAATTAAATACATAAATAATTCTTTTAAAAAGGGCAAGTTTATCAGATTTTATTTAGAAACACTAACAATAATAACTATTCTAAATAATAATAGCCTTTTATTATTATTTCATATTTATTATCTTGGTTTGTTCATTCACTTGTCTGTTTAACGGACATTGAGTGCTTGCTGTATCTAAGGAATATTGTTAGGCTCTGCAGAGTAGGAGAGGACTAAGACATACCTGCCTGAAGAGCTGTCAAGTTATAGACTTGTAAGTGCTTAATTACAACAGCCTTATCAGGTAAATGTGGTTAATAAAATACTCATTTTCTTGTCATTAAGGGAATGAGTTGAAGAGTTAAAACTAATAAAACTGGGGCCAGCAGGTAGTATGATGGCTAAGGACCCTGGACTCCCACATGGCTGACAACAGTTCAAGTCCTGGACCTGGTGGCTTGCTTTCTCACTTTCCCTCTCTCTTTTTCTTTCTCACTCTGTCTCTCTCTGGTCAAATTAAAGAAAGAAATAAAAATTAATTAATTAATTAAAAACAAAAACAATATCCTAATAAACCTAACGATATATAACCTTCTATTAGTGTAGCTACAGTATAAGCCCAAGATCTCTCCAAAATTTGAACACTTTCTTTTATGCTACATGATGTATTTGAAAGTACCACTTAAGTAATTTTTTACAGTTCAAATTGTCATTTAGTCTTCCCTTTGTAGCCTATTTTATTAGGCTGAATATTTAAAGAATTATTCACTCTTTACTTATTTAAATTTGACCAGAGAGGAACAGAATGAGAGAGAGAGAGAGCGAGAGAGAGAGAGAGAGAGAGAGAGAGAAAGTGAGAAAGCAAGTCACCAGGTCTGGAACTTGAACTGCAGTGAAGTGGGCCTTGTGGGAGTCCAGTGCCCTGAACCACCACACCATCAGCTGGTCCCTAGGCTGAATATTAAACAATTTGAGTATTCTTCAAACGAACCAGTGGATTTTCAATTTACTTGATTGTTAAAAATGGATCCATTTTAAGTGTTTAAATGGGGAGCTGTGTTTCAGCTTTCTTTTTAAAAAAAATTTGATATAGGGCTTATGTGCTCATTGGAGAGAGGCAGAGAGAGGGAAGGTGAGACAGGAGCCTCAGAGGAAATGACCATACTACAGTCCCTTCTTCTCCATCCTCCTGTTGAGATTTTGGGTATGGATGCACATGGGTACAAGCCATAGGTCTGGGACCCCCACTGTGCAGCTGGCCATGTGGGATCCGGCACCTTAACCACTGTGGCACCTGCTGCTCTGTTGAGCTTCCTTCTAATTCAGTAAATGCTCTTAGTTTGCTTCCTTTTCTGATTTATATTTCTTACAGAGAAAAAGGGAGACCAGCAGTTCTGTCCTTTGGCAAATGAGAAGGCAGCTTCTTCTGGAGTTGATGGGCATTCTTCCCACAGTAAGAAGTACTCGCATTGTGGAAGAAGCTGATGTGGAGATGGAGCCCAATGTGTCTGTGTATTCGGGGCTGAAAGAAGAGCATGTTGTGAAAGCCAGTGCACTCTTACGTCTGTACTGTGCTTTGATGGGGATCGCTGGACTCAAGTATTCAATAATTTGATTTTTAATTTTTTGTCATTTTGCTTTCTTGTTTTTAATTCCAAGAAAGTGAGCCAAAGGCTTTTTATTCAGAGGATTTGGGTTTTCTATTAGGCTCAGGTAGTGGTCTGCCTATATCAAGAATGAAGTCCTAAGTTCATTCCTGACAGGGTTGTATTCATCTGTTTTGGTCTGATTATAAATAGAATTACTAAATAACAGGAGGGACCAGACAAATGTATCAGTTTCTGATCACAGTGTAAGGAAACTTATGCTTTCACCACTGCTTGACAAGACTATAGTGAATGATCTGTGCGTGAATCATCCTTTACTTGGCCCATGTAGCTAGTTGAAGTAAATGTCTCCTGTGTTTTCTTTTACAACTGAAATTGTAAATTATTTAGAATTCACACGATATAATTATTAAGCACAAGATTTCTTATTTAATGACTGCATTACATCTTTTTGAATAACATCTTCGATCGTTATACAAATAGCTCTCACTTTGCCTGTTTATGATAATCTTGAATTCCAGTTGCCACAACTGAGTTATGTATTAGTTGTTCCTCAACATGGTGAACATTTCAGTTACTATGATACATTAGTATCATATCAAATAATTGTATGAAGTGTATATTGTGTGGGTGTGGTGGTTAAGATAGCTGGATCTCACCTGGTTGACTTTGTGGTTCAAGTCCTGGACCTCATGGCTTGAAAAACACAGCAGGCACATGTGCACATATGTCCAAAATCCTGAGAGGTGAATTGAGGCAAAGGAATTGTGGGTAGAATACCCCTGGGGGATAATTTTTCACTTTCTCACTCCCTCTGTCTCTCCCCAGTGAGTGCACATGCCTTACACAAAAACTTAAGAAAAACTAAAACTTGGCTGTGAATCCTGTAGGCCACATATTACTATGTAAATAATAGGTATACATCATGATCAATGATGCATGGCATCACTTTTTTTTAAGAATTATTTTATTTAACTTTATTAATTTAGTTTAATTTGACCAGAGAGGGACAGAGAGAGAGTTTTAAAGTTTGGCGATGACTGGTTACTCTATGCCTGTTATTTGATTTATGCACAGACAACATAGTAGTTAGTTGCATTGCTTCTTTGTCTCTCAGTGGTAAACCTATGTAACATTTTACAAAAATGGGTAATGGAAAGAGGGACTTGACCAGTAAAGATCAAAGTGTTGAGTAAAGAAACAAGAAGTGATAATTCTTAAAATGACATTTGAACCAAACATAAATGGAATATATAGCTGCCTGACAAGTTGACACTGCCACCATTTTTTAAACATTTACAAACATGTTTTAGAAATTATTTAATTAAATAAATTAATTAATCTTTATTTTAAATTTGACCAGAAAGAGATATGGGGTGGGGGGGCAGTAAAAAAGCAAGCCACCAGGTCCAGGACTTGAACGATGGTCAGCTATGTGGGAGTGTCCAGCCCCTTAACCACAATGCTACCTGCTGGCTCTTGACACTGCCACCATTTAAGACATCCCAGGTATTACGTAGCCAGAGGAACTCAGTGAAGGTGAACTTGTCAACATAAATGAGAAAAATGTTTGTGACAAAAGGATAAAGATACCCTGGGGACCAGCAGTTAGCGTAATGGCTATGTCGCTGGACTCCCATATAGTCGATAGCAGTTTGAGCCTCAGACCTCATGGCTTAAACTCATGCCGGGCACGTGTGTGCGCGTGCCCAAGATCTCAAGAGGAGAATGGAGGAAAGGGATTGCAACGTGGCCATCCTCCTGGGGGGATGATTTCTCACTTTCTGTCTCTCTGTCTCTGTCCCTGTCTCTCTGGTGAGCACATGCACCCTATATCAAAAACCTCTCCAAAAAAAAAAAAAAAAAAAAAGATAAAGCTATCCCAGAGGATATGATATTGGCAAAGAGCTTTAGATTAAAGTTAATGGATCCGTTTTAAGTGTTTAAATGGGGAGCTGTGTTTCAGCTTTCTTTTTTAAAAATAATTTGATATAGGGCTTATGTGCTCATGGGAGAGAGGCAGAGAGAGGGAAGGTGAGACAGGAGCCTCAGAGGAAATGGCCATACTACAGTCTCTTCTCCTCCATCCTCCTGTGTTTCCTCCTGAAACACAGCTCCCCATTTAAACACTTAAAACGGATCCATTAACTCTCAGATATTTCATTATTGAAATTGCAAAGGATAAATTGTTGAAAGCTGATCCAAACATAAAAGTGAGGCATAGAAGAGATGCTCAATCCTTACTGTAGGTTTTTTTTGGTTATTTGTTTGTTTGTTTTTTAGGTTTTTGCCGTAGGGTATCAATTATGCTTTCCAGAGAGGGACAGAAAGAGGGAAAGTGAGAAATCACTCCTCCGGAGGGGATTGCCATGCTGCAATCCTTTTTCCTCCATTCTCTCCCAGGATTTTGGGCACCTGCTTGCACACACCCATGGTGATTCTCAAACTACCAGTTCTTGAACCACAGTCGGCTATGTGGGAGTCTAGTGTCTTAACCACCATGCCACCTGTTGGCCACATTAATTATATGTTTTACAATGAAAAGAAAGCAAGGGCTATTCAAATTACTCTTTTTTAAAAATTATTATTTAATTTTATTTAGTCATTTATTTATTTTAATTTGACCAGAGAGAGACACACAGAAAGAGAGAGGGAAAGGGAGAAAGGAAGCCGCGAGGTCCGGGACTCGAACCATGGTCGGCCATGTGGGAGTGTCCAGCACCTTAACCACCACGCCACCTGCTGGTCCCCACAAATTACTCTTAATAAGGTTTTTATAAAGAAACAAGACTTAATTTCCCAGTGTTTCTATTGTTTTCAGTTACAGAGTACTGTGTAAATATTATTTTACTGTTTTTTTCATTTTCCTATGAACTGTAGTTAACAGTTTTTAATGTTTTGACAAAAAAATTAAAGGTCACAGTGCAATTATAATTTTCACAATTGATTTTGTTAAATAATTATTTTATTTAACTTTATTTATTTATTTATTTATTTTAATTTGACCAGTGAGGGTCAGAATGTGAAAAAGAGAGAGAGAGAGGGAAAGTCAGAAAGCAAGCTGCCAGGTCCAGTACTCCAACCACAGTCAGCTATGTAGGAGTCCAGCACCCTTAACCACTAAGCCACCTGCTGGTCCCCAATTGATTTTTTTTTTAAAGAGGTTTTTGCCATAGAGCATGTGTACTCACTGGAGAAAGAAAGAGACAGAGTGATAAGAGAAAGTGAGTAGTCAGTCACCCCACACCCTCCTGGGAGATGGCCATGTTGCAGTCCCTTCTTCATTCTCCTGGGATATTGGGCATGCATTCACTTGTGCCCAGTGTGATTTTCAGGTCAGTAGGTCTGGGACTTGAACCACAGTTGGCCATATGGGAGTCCAGCGACGTAATTATGTCATGTGCTGGCCTTCAATATTGATTATTTTTTTTTTTAGAGAGAGAGATTTTTGCTATAGAGCATGTGCACTTGCCAGAGAGACAGAAAGTGAGAAATCACCTCCTGGGGATGGCCACACTGCAGTCCCTTCTCCGTTCTCCTCTTGGGATTTTGGTCATGCATGCACATGCACCCAACGTGAGTTTAAGCCACTGGGTCCAGGACTTGAACTATGGTTGACTACGGGGGAGTCTAGCAACATAACCATTAAGTCATCTGCTGGTCCCTCCTTACCATTGATTACTAAGACCATGTTGCACTCTTTGAGCTTGCATGGTTATTTATTTATTTATTTATTTTTGGAGAGGTTTTGCTACAGGGCGGGTATGCTCCCCAAAAAGACAGTGAGAGACAGAGAGATAGAAAGTGAGAAATCACCCCCCCAGGGGGGATGGCCACACCACATTTCCTTCTCCTCCATTCTCCTCGAGTTCTTGGGCATGCACACACATGCGCCCGGCATGAGTTTAAGCCACCGGGTCCAGGAGTCGAACTGTGGTCGACTACATGTGAGTTGAGCAATATAGGCATTACGCCAACTGCTGGTCCCACATGGTCATTTTTATGCACACTACAAAATGAGAAAAAGTAAGGACTGCTTGTATATGTGTCTGAGGTAAACTGGTTTAGTTGTAACCTCTCAACAGTTTTGCTTTTGAGCATTTAGGATGTTAATGATTTCAGCAATAGCGAAGTATCATTATAAGGTTTCACATTTACATCTGAAAGTTTGAATAGTTGGGAAGTTCACTTTTTTCTCTCCCCCCCAACTAAAAAATGTAAAGCCTGATTACGTATTCCTTTTTAGACCAACTGAAGAGGAAGCTGAACAATTATTGCAGTTGATGACAAGCCGCCCTCCTGCCACACCAGCTGGGGTTCGCTTTGTTTCACTTTCCTTTTGTATGCTGCTGGCCTTTTCTACGCTTGTCAGGTACCTTACTAAGTTGCTCTGTTCCAAGGTGTACTTTTATTTATTTATTATAATGTGTTTATAGCATTACAGTAAGTGCTTATTACAAAAACTAGCCTAGGTAGTTCTTTTAACATATATAGATCTTTTAACATACACATGTATCTGGCATGTTTTTTATGGTGGGGGCATACCACATATGTACCCATAATGTTTTTAAGCTGCCAGATCTGGGACTCCAAATGCTCAGTTGGCCATGTGGGATCCAGCCACTTTAACCACCACGCTACTTGGCTGGCTTCTTGGCATGCTTTTTAAGCTGCCAGTTTGGGACTTTAACCATGGTAGTAAACCATTTGGGATCCAGCCACCTTAACCTCTATGCCTGTGGCTGGCCCTCCTTTATTTCTTTTCCTTTCTTTTCTTTTCTTTTTTTTTTAATGCCAGAGGGCACATGTGCTTTTCAGAGAGAGAAGAAAAGAGAGGGAGGAAGCACCTCCCAGTGGGGCATGGTCATGCATAGTCCCTTCTCCATTTCTTCATCCTGTCAGGATTTTGAATGTGCGTGCATGTTGTAGCCAGCATGTTTTGTAAGCTGCTGTGGCTGGTACTCAAACTGTGGTCCATCATGGTGTATCTAGCTCCCTTAACCACTAGGCATGGGCCCAACCCAAATAGTATACATTGCGTGCCAGTCATTTTATGCTTATTTATTTTATTTATTTATTTATAGAGTTTGGCCATAGGGCATGTACATTTGCCAGAGAGAGAGAGAGAGAAAAAGACAGAGAGAGAAAGTGAGAAATCACCTACCGGGGAGATGGCTATATTGCAATCCTGTCCCTGGGCACACACACATATGTGCACAGTGTGATTCTCAAGCTGCCAGATCTGGGACCCAAACCATGGTCTGCCATGTGGGAATCCAGTGCCTCACCATTATGCCACCTGTTGGTCCTGGTTATGTAACGTTATCAAAGTTTCATATGCACATTGCTTAAAGGAGTCAAAATAGTTTTTCAAGATTTAATAATGCCAGTAGCAGTCTTCATTCACCTCTTCCCTGTTTCCCTCTTCCAGAGGCAATGTCTTTTAACTCATTTAGCTGATTATTTTGGGCTTTACTATTGAGTTGTCAGGAAAGTCATGACACATTTTTGCATAGAAAAATATGTCACAACTTTCTCTACAACCCAGTATCTTCAATAATATGTTGGTATTTTATTTTTAGGTATTATTCGTTTAGAACCCACTATCTTTCTCTCTTTCCTAAACACATGTACATCCTTCCCTTCCTCCTATTTTCCTAGTATAGTTATAATAAATTTGATTATATCAACATATGGTGGTTTTTTTTTTTTTTTTTTTTGAGAGATTTTTGCTATAGGGTGAATGTGCTCAACAGACAGAAAGTGACATCCCCAGAGGAAGATGGCCATGCCACAATCTCTTCTTCCCCATTCTCCTCTCGGGACTTTGGGTACACATGCACATGAACCTCACATGAATTTTAAGCCTCCAGGCCTGGGAATCCAGTGATGTAACCATTACACCATCTGCTGGTCCCAACATATGGTTGTTTATACCATTATGATTATATAAACAGTACTCGGAGCTCATCCCTTTACTGTGCACGAGCATGCTAGAGAGACAGAGAAGTCTTTCCCCTACATCAGGGCATGGACATGCTACAATCTTTTTTCCTCTGTTAGTCCATCCTGCCAGGACTCTGGGCGTGTGATTGCATCCACCCAGCATGTTTTACAAGCAATCAGATATCATGAGATCCAGCTTTCTCTTTGTAGCACTCAACTGCTCTGCCATGAAGCCAGCCCTAAGATTTGTTTTTATTTTTCAGCCACAAATTCTGTTAAGCTGTTGTGACTTATTAAATAGATAGTCTTTCAGTTTCATCCTGAGGAAATCTCCTGGGACATTTTGACCTGCCCTAGTTAGGACTGGTTATCTGGCGTACCTGGTGGTACACAACTCTCTTCCTGGAATTACTCTTCACCATCCTTCTGGGGACTTGCTTCACTTCTCCTTTGTTGGATCTTCTGTTTCCTGAATCTCATGTCACATCATTTTTCTTTTACTTTTTAATTTTGCTTCTTTTTTTAAAAAAGGTTTATTTATTGGGGCCAGCAGGTGGTACAGTGGTTAAGAGTGCTGGGCTCCCACATGGCTGACCACGGTTCAAGTCCTGGACCTAACAGCTTGCTTTCTCACTTTTTCTCTCTCTCACTCTGCCTCTCTGGTCAAATTTAAATAAATTAACCAATAAATAAGGTTAAAGAAAATAATTCTTTTAAAAAATGTTTATTTATTTAATTCCATTTGTTATTATTATTTTTTAATTTGACCAGAAAGAGAAAGGTAAAGTGAGAAAGCAAGCTGCCAAGTTCAGGACTTAAACTGTGGTCAGCCATGTGGGAATCTAGCACCTTTAATCACCACGGCACCTGCCAGCCCCTCATTTTGCTTCTTTAGAATGTGTATGTAGGAGGTAAATTTTTTCAGATTAGTTATTTCTGAAAATGGCTGTTTTACTGTGACATTTCATTGATAGTTTGATGTAGTGCAGAGTTCTGAATTGGAAATAATTCCTTATGAGAGTTTTGAGGATATTGCTCCATAGTTTTTGTTTTTTAATTAAAGTATTATTTCTTTAATTTGGCCAGAGAGAGAGAGAACACAAGCTGCCAGGTCCAAGATTGAACTATAGTTGGCCATGTGGAAGTCCAGTGCCTTAACCACTGTGCCACCTGCTGGCCCCCACTCCATAGTGTTTTAATTCCCAGTGTTACTAAGAAGTTTGACGTTTTTCTGTTTGTTATATTATTTTTGATATGGAAACTTACAGGCTTCACTTTTTGTACCTAGGGTTTTCTAATTTCTGGAGATATGCCTTGATCTGATTCTCTTTTCCTCTATTGTTCTCAATATTCAGTAAGACTTTTTTGAGGGGGGCTGAGGGGGAGAGGTTTTTGCTATAGGGCACGTGTGCTCGCCAGACAGAGAGAGAGAGACAGAGGGACAGAAAGCGAGAAATCACCCCCCGGGGGGATGGCCACACTGCAATCCCTTCTCCTCCATTCTCCTCTTGGGATCTTGGGCATGCATGCACATGCACTCGGCGTGAGTTTAGGCCTCTGGGTCCGGGACTTGAACTGCGGTCGACTATTTGGGAGTCCAGCGACATAGCCATTACACTAACTGCTGTTCCCTCAGTAAGACCTTTTAACCTAGAAACTCTTGTTCTTCATTTCTAGGAAATTTTCTTGAATGAATTTGTTGGTAATGTCTTCTTTTTCAGTTTTCTTTGTCTAAAATATCCTTTTATTTAGAATTGGACTTTTTGAGGGGCCAAGAGGTGGTGTGATATGGTTAAGGGTGTTGGACTCCCACATGGCCGAATGTGGTTCAAGTCCCAGACCTGACAGCTAATCAGTCAGTTACAATCCAGTGTCTTAACCACCACACCACCTGTTGGCTCCCTTACTTATCTTTTTTTTTTTTTTTAAGAGATTTTCACTGTAGGGCGCGTGTGCTCGCCAGACAGACAGAGAGAGACATAGAGACAGAAAGCGAGAAATCACCCCCCAGGGGGGATGGTCACGCCGCAATCCCTTCTCCTCCATTCTCCTCTCGGGATCTTGGGCACGCACACACACGCGCCCGGCGTGAGTTTTAAGCCCCCGGGTCCGGGACATGAACCACGGTCAACTACGTGGGAGTCCAGCGACATAGCCATTACGCTAACTGCTGGTTCCCAAAATAAATAAATTTTAAGAAAGAATAAAGTTAGATAATTCTTTTTTTAAAATAATTATTTTATCTAACTTTATTTATTTTAATTTGACCAGAGAGAAACAGAGAGAGCGAGTGAGTGCACATACCTTATAGCAAATTAAAAAAAAAAATCTGTAGAACCAATAAATAATTACTTAAAGAAAAAAAGAATGATTTATTTATTATTTTTTAATTTGACCAGAAAGAAACAGGGAAAGAAAGGGAGAGTGAGAAAGCAAGCCACCAGATCTGGGACTCGAACTGTAGTTGGATATAAGGGAATCCAGCACCTTAAACACCACACCACCTGCTGGTCCCAAATTTGTATTTTAATTGCACTTTTCCATGAACTTTTTTTTTTCCAAAGGATTTTTTGTTACAGGGTGTGTATACTCACTGGAGAGACAGAGAGAGAGAAAGCAAGAAATCACCCCCCAGGGGAGATGGCTATACCATAATCCCTTCTCCTACATTCTTCTCTTGGGCACACATGCACACATGCCCAGCATGAGTTTTAAGCTGGTAGGTCCCAGACTTGAACCGTGGTCGACTGTGTGGGAATCTAGCAACATAACCATTACTCCATCTGCTGGTCCATCCATGAACTTTCAAATTCTACCTCAGATACTTCAATGATTTTTTAAAGTGTATTTATGGAGTTATAAAATTATTACCATAAATTAATTTTAGAACATTTTCAAATCACTCCAAAAAGAAGGTGCTTTTTCTTCCTTTTAGGGTTTGTTCTCAACTTTTTCTTTGAATAGTATTCTTTTTTTTTTTTAATTTTTTTTTTTGAGAGGTTTTTGTGATAGGGTGCATGCGGTCGCCAGACAGAGACAGAGAGACAGAAAGCGAGAAATCACCCCCTGGGGAGATGGCTATGCCACAATCCATTCTCCTCCATTCTTCTCTCGGGATCTTGGGCACGCACGCATGCACATGCACCCAGCGTGAGTTTAAGCCACCGGGTCTGGGACGCGAACCACGGTCGACTACATGGGACTCCGGTGACATAGCCCTTACACTAACTACTGATCCAATAGTATTCATTTTCTAGTTAAAAGGTGTTTAATTTTTCTGAGATGTTTAATATTTCTTGATTGTTTATATGTAAGAGTAGCAAACTAACAAATGGATTAGAACTACTAAATGCACAGGTGGGGTCTTTGGGAACTTGTAGGGTGATCAGAGTCCTATCGAAGACTGTTGTGTTGCCTGGAGAGTGAAGGCTTGTTTAGAAACCCATAGTGAAGTTAAAAAGTGAGAGTGAAGGGCTCATAGCCTCTAGTATAATCATTCTTTTATTCTCCTGCTATCAGAATGGTGCTCCAGATATGCAAGAGCTCCTCGACTTACGGTGAGGTTATGTTCTAGTAGACCTATC
The DNA here is from genome assembly GCF_000334495.1 of Tupaia belangeri chinensis. NCBI lineage: Eukaryota > Metazoa > Chordata > Mammalia > Scandentia > Tupaiidae > Tupaia > Tupaia belangeri. The sequence goes on along the minus strand of NW_006204503.1, from coordinate 388,562 downwards.
ATAAATTGAAAATGTTATGTAAAAAATGCCCAAAATCCCAAAAGGAGGGAGATATGAAGGAGAAGGGATTGTGGTGTAACCATGCCTCATGGGGGGTTTGTTTTCTTCCTTTCCCCATCTCTCTATCTTTGTCTCTCTCTCTCTTGCTCTCTTTCTCTGTTAAGCATGTGCACCCTCTGGGAAATTAAAAAAGCACTAGAGGGACAAACAGATGGTGTAATGGTTATGAGGCTAGACTCCCATGTAGTCTGCCGCTGTTCAAGTGCTGGACCCAGCGACTTAAAACTCATGCTGGGTGCTCGTTCATGCGTGCCCAAAATCCCAAGAGAATAGAGAACAAGGGATTACGGCATAGCCACCCCCCTAGGGTGTGATTTCTTGCTTTCTGTCTCTCTGTTTCTCTCTGTCTCTCCAGCTAGTGAATACACCCTTTAACAAAAATCTCTAAAAAAAAAATTGGCGAAGTCCTCATTCTTGAGCTCAAGAACTATTTTATGGTAAGCTCAATGACAATGAATGGCCAATGACAATTAAAAGCAAGCAAGTAATCAGGACTTGATATTTTTAAGATAAAAAAAAATTCCTACAAAAGATAATTTCAGAATGCTTTCTTATTTATATCCCCTATCCCCCATGTCTGACTTGACCCATGACATTCTGGTATGTTTTATGTAGTACACCTGAACAGGAACAGCTAATGGTGGTGTGGCTAAGTTGGATGATAAAAGAAGAAGCCTACTTTGAGAGGTAAGCTGACTTAATTTGTTTCTGTTACCTAAAGAAATTTTTCTTCTCTCTTTGAAAATTTGTGTTTTCTTTTTTGTTTCAACAGTACTTCAGGTGTCTCTGCTTCTTTTGGGGAGATGTTATTATTGGTGGCTATGTACTTTCACAGCAACCAACTTAGTGCTATCATTGATTTGGTCTGTTCCACTTTGGGAATGAAGGTAATTTTATCTTCTTTCTAAGAGAAAGTATTTCTAAACTGGACATTTCGTTGTTGTAGTGTAAATAAATTGCTTTCAGTTAAGTAGTTTTAGTAGTTTTGTTTTGTTTTTTGGCCAGAGGGCATATGTGCTTGCCAGAGAGAGACAGAGCGATAAGGGAGAGGGAGAAAACACTCCCCCACCCCCAAACACATGGGGGATAGCTATGCCATAATCACTTCTCCATGTCTCTCTTTTGGGATTTTGGGCATGCATAAGTATGTATCCAGTGTTTTTCTCAAGCCACTGGGACTGAGACTTGAATTGTGTAGTTGGCCATGTGGGATTCAGCTGCCTTAGTCACCAGGCCACAGAGCTAGCCCAGTAATTTTAGTAGTTTAATAGTTAAATCTTTTATCAGGTGCTCTTAGAAAAAAATGCATTTTTTGGGACCAGCAGTTGGCATAATGGCTGTGTCGCTGGACTCCCACGAAGCTGACTGCAGTTTGAGTCCTGGACCTGGTGGCTTAAACTCATGCCGGGCGCATGTGCTAGCGTGCCCAAGATCCCAAGAGGAGAATGGAGGAGAAGGGATTGCGGCGTGGCCACCCCCCCCCCCGGGGGGGGGGTGATTTCTCACTTTCAGGCACCTATGCCCTTTAGCAAAAACCTTTCCCCATTAAAAAAAAAAAAAAAAAAACGAACAGAAAAAAAAAAGCTTTTTTGTTTTTTTGGACAGGTTTTTGCTATAGAACACGTGTGCTTGCCAGAAACAGAGAGACAGAAAGCGAGAAGTCATCCCCCCCAGCAGGGGATGGTCATGCCACAATCCCTTCTCCTCCATTCTCCTCTCAGATATTGGGCACACACGCACATGTGCCCAGCATGAGTTTAAGCCACTGTGTCTAGGACTTGAACCACGGTCGACTACATGGGAGTCCAGCGACATAGCCATTATGCTAACTGCTGTCCCCAAAATGCAGTTTTTCAAGACTTTTCCCATAGAACACGTGAGCTCACCAGAAAGAGAGAGAAACAGAGAGATAATGAGAGGGAAAGTGAGAAATCATACCCTAGAAGGATGGCCATCCTGTAGTCCCTTCTCCTCCATTCTCCTGGGGCTTTAGACATGCATGCTCATGTGCCTGGTGTGATTTTTCAAGGTGCCAGGTCCGGGATTTGAATCGCAGTCAGCTATTTGAGAATGCAGCACCTTACCCATCATGTCACCTGCTTGCCTCAGACAAAGATGCATTTCAAAAACATTTATTTATAAGAATAATAGATATTTAATGCAGAAAGCTTGGAAAGCACAGAGGAAAGGAAAGTATCTTACAATTATATCATTCAGAGATAACTATATTAGTGTTAATGTTCTAGTGTCTTTCTTCAAAATAAATGTATATTTTATAATTAAAAAACCTTACTAATAGGGACCAGCTGATGGTGTAGTGGTTATGTTGCTGGGCTCCCACATGGGCAACTGTGGTTTGAGTCCAAGATCCCAAGAGGAGAATGGAAGAGAAGGGATTGTGGCATGGGCATCCCCCTTCGGGGGTGATTTCTTACTTTTTCTCTCTCACTGTCTCTGTCTGTCCAATGAGCACACACTCCTTAAGGCAAAAACCTCTTAAAAAAATAAAAGTAGAGAAAAACAGTATGTTGCAGTTAATTTTTCTTAGTTTCTTTTTTTTTTTCTGTTAACTTTGCCATATTCTCATTAAAACTTAGGCTTATTATTTTTTATGTAGTACATTATATACTTCCTTTGTGGTTTGGATTTTGCTGTTATGCTTAAAAATATTTTTCCTTCATCAGGTTTAAATCAGTGGTCACATATATTTTCTTCTAGGTTTTTGTGACTTTATGTTTTGCTTAAATCTTTAATTCATTAGGAGCTTATTTTGTCGTATGGTACCATGTGTGCAAAAAGAAATGTGTGTGTGTATTCCTCCTGTCATCACAGAATGGTAGCTATTCTAGCTCCATTTATTGGCTAATTCTTTCTCCTCAGTAATTTAAAATGCCCATAGTATTTACTAAAGACTTCTTACATTGGTTCTGTTTCTGAGGGAAGACACACTTTACTGTGGGATTTGAGGAACCACAGCTGGAGTAGAGTACCTGAACTTTTGATCACCGATATTAAATATCATAGCCATTTAAAAAATATCATAGCCATTATATAAAATGGCTATGATATTGGGAACCAGCAGTTAGCGTAATGGCTATGTCGCTGGACTCCCACGTAGTCGACCGCGGTTCACGTCCCAGACCCAGTGGCTTAAAACTCACACCGGGCGCGTGTGCATGCATGCCCAAGATCCCGAGAGGAGAATGGAGGAGAAGGGATTGTGGCGTGACCATCCCCCCCAGGGAGTGATTTCTCACTTTCTGTCTCTCTGTCTCTGTCTGTCTGGTGAGTGCACACGCCCGATAGCGAAAAATCTCCCCCCCCCCAAAAAAAAATAATGGCTATGATACTTAATATCAGAGTATACTTCATCAGAGTATATTGTGTTTTGTATGTTATATTTTCTCATGATGTTGGCTTCTTTTGCTTATTTTAGATTGTAATTAAGCCAAGCTCCTTGAGCAGGATGAAGACTATCTTCACACAGGAAATTTTTACTGAGCAGGTACTTCTTTTTATTCTTAGGTACTTAACTTTGCATTCTTTTGGTAGAAAACATGTTTATCTCACTTTAAGAGAATAATATCTTTTTCTGTTCCCTTTCTGTTTCGTTTCTTTTCTTTTTCTTTTTTTTGGAGAGGTTTTCGCTATAGGGCGCGTGCACTCACCAGACAGACAGAGACATAGAGACAGAAAGCGAGAAATCATGTCCCAGGGTGGATGGTCACACTGCAATCCCTTCTCCTCCTTTCTTCTCTCTAGATCTTGGGCATGCACACACACAGGCCCGGTGTGAGTTTAAGCTACCAGGTCCAGGACTTGAACCGCAGTTGACTACATGGGAGTCCAGCGACATAGCCATTATGTCATCTGCTGGTCCCTCCTTTCAGTTTTTAATGCTGATTTATTTTATCTTTGAAACTTGTACAAATAATTTATGTAAAGTATCTTTTAAAGCTATTCGTTACATTAAAAAGCATGTTTTAAATTTATATATTGTTGAAGACTATTGTTTAAGTCCCAGTCTGGGACCGGTTTGGGTCTGGGACTTGAACTACATGGCTGGCCATAAGGGATGCAGCCACCTTAGCCACCCCTCCCACCACCTGGCCCTATATATATATATATATTTTTTTTTTAATTTATTTATTTTGAGAGAGATAGACAGGTATCCCTGACAGGGACTTGCCAGACTGTGATCCTCCCTGCAGCCTCTCAGCCAGCCAGGATCATGACCACACATGGGCATGTGTGGTGTGTTCAGGTCTACCTGTTTAGGCCTCCATGTGACTCTAATGTCATGTAATGGTGTCCTACTGTCTGCACCACCATAGCTGGGCTCAGATTTTATATTTTTTAACCTTTATCACACCACCGTGTACTTATCTATGTTTAAAAACAAATAAAAAATGAGAGAACTTCACAAGTCCCAAAAGGTATGCTTTTTCATCAGTCAAAAGAATTAAGATGTGTAATAATTGATTCTCTTCATTCTTTTCTAAGGATTACCCTTGTATTAAGCATTAATGGATCACCCACTAATCCTCCATCTTTTAAAAATAATTTTACATTGACTCTATCATATGTGTTAAAACTATTTTTCTCTTTTAGGTTGTCACAGCTCATGCAGTTCGGGTACCTGTCACCAGCAACCTGAGTGCCAACATTACTGGGTTTTTGCCTATTCATTGTATTTACCAGCTTCTCAGGAGTCGTTCCTTTACCAAACACAAAGTGTCAATAAAAGTATGACCTTACATTTTTACTTTTTATTTCAAAGTACAACCTAGATTAATGCTTTATCCCCAAATAGTTCTGTTTAGTTTGCAGGCCTTTAATGTGAGTTTGGGGTATGAAATGTGTGGTATTTAGCTAAGTTACAGGTCATATGGATATAGTATTAAGGAACCAAACTTCAGATTTTTTTGGAAAGAATTATTTAATTTTATTTATATTGTTATTATATTTTAATTTGACCAGAGAGACAGAGAAAGAGAGGAGAGTGAGAAAACAGGCCATCTAGGACTTGAACCGTGATTGGCCGTATGGGAGTCCAGTGCCTCAACCACCACGCCACCTGCTGGCCCCACTTCAAAGTTTTAAAAACATGATGTTGTTATACATTATTCAAAATGTATAATATTACTAACTGGTTCAAATTCTCAATCATAGCATATATCTAGTCATTAAACCTTAGTGAAAAATTGCTGTTTTCTAAATTTTGCTTTTGTTCACCAAATTGTGAAAATTGCTAGTCACTATTTGAGATTTGTCCCAAGGATACCTACCATCTAACTTATACATAATTTAACTTGTTTTACTTAGTTATAGTTGACTATATCAAACAGTTCAAAAGTCCTCTAAATTACAGGCTGAAAGTTAAAAGAGTAAAGAAATCAACTTGAATATTTTGTAGAGACTGTTTTATTTATGAAAACTGAACAATATGTGACATATATCACTTTTACTTGTCATTGCTTTTTATAATTTAGTGAAATTATTTTCCAGCTAAATTGTATCTCCTGCTTCTTTACCTTTTTAGTGGATAAAATAGTTAAAATTTAGAGTCCAGAGGCACTCCCATCATTTCTGCATGTTCTCCATTAAAGATAGTTAATAGTCCCCTATTAAGTATTTATTAAAAACACTTTCTTTTAAATATTTTTAGGTTTTTGCCATAGGGCACATGTGCTCGCTGGAAAGAGACAGTGAGAGGAAAGTGAGAAATCACACTCCGGGGGAGTGGCCATGCTGCAGTGCCTTCTGTGTTCCCCTCCTGGGATTTTAGGGATGCACACATATGCGCCCACCATGATTTTTCAAGTCACCAGTCTGGAACTTAAACCGTTGTTGGCCATGTGGGAGTCCTGCACCTTAACCACCATGCCACCTGCTGGCCCCTGAAAACCACTTTCTCTCTCTCAGAGTTTTCTCAGATTCCTCTCTGCTGTGAGGTCTTCTAGAACAACACACATCATACTCTAAATACAGATATGGTAGGGGCATAAAGTCCTTATTCCACGATTTTCTAAAAGAATTATTTATTTATTTATTTAATTCTATTTGTTATTATTTTTCAATTTGGCCAGATAAAGACAGAGAGAGAGAGAGAAAGTAAGTCGCCAGGTCTGAGACTCAAACCATGACCCACCATGTGGGACTCCAGTGCTTTTAACCACCACACCACCTGCCAGCCCCCCTTATTCCACTATTTAAAAACTTGATTACACACAAAACCAAGCTTCTTTTCATTTTAGGTTTATCTTGAATTGGATGATATTCTTTTTTTTTGGAGAGATTTTCACTATAGGGTGCATGCGCTCGCCAGACAGACAGAGACATAGAGACAGAAAGTGAGAAATCACCCCCCAGGAGGGATGGTCACGTCACAATTCCTTCTCCTCGATTCTACTCCTCAGGATCTTGGGCACGCATGCACATGTGCCCGGTGTGAGTTTTAAGCCACCACGGCCGGGTCTGGGACACGAACCACGGTCGACTACGTGGGAGTCCAGCGACATAGCCATTATGCCAACTGCTGGTTCCCTTGGATGATATTCTTGATTCAGAAACAATTATATATAATTATATATATAAAATCATAAATTATAGTAAAATTATAATTATAGTTAAATTAAAATATAATAATGATAATAATTATATAATTATGTTCTTTTTTTTGTTTTCAAGAGAGATATTTGCTATAGGGCACATGCGCTCACCAGAGAGACATAAGGTGAGAAATGATCCCCCAGAGGAAATGTCCATGCCGCAGTCCCTTCTCTATTTTCCTTTCAGGATTTTGGGCATGTACATACACGTGCCTGGTGTGAATTTCAAGCCGCTGGATCCAGGACTTGAACTGCAGTTGCTTATGTGGGAGTCCATTATGTCATTTGCTGGTCTCAGGGTAGTTCATATTTTAAAATCAAAGGCAAATGTGAAACTAGATATAACATATTTGGAACTTCCAAAAGTTAATTACAATCTTAACTGATTCATAAATCATATAAGACTGAATGTACTTTAAAAAATTTTTTTAACGTATTCTTTAAATTTATTTATTTTTTAAAAAATTTGCTATAGGGCACATGCACTCATGAGAGAGAGAGATTGGGAAAGTGAGAAAGCAAGCCACGAAAGCCACCAGGTCTGGGACTCAAACCATGCTTGACCTTAACCATCATGCCACCTGCTGGCCCCAAGACTGAAGGTGCTTTTATAATTTCATTTGCTTTTTCTTATTGCCATAATTGATTTGATACGTATAACCTTCTTTTTCAGGACTGGATTTATAGACAGCTGTGTGAGACCTCTACTCCCCTCCATCCTCAGTTACTCCCTCTGATTGATGTGTACATAAATTCTATCCTTACTCCTGCCTCCAAATCTAATCCAGAAGCCACAAATCAGCCAGTCACAGAACAGGAGATACTCAATATTTTTCAAGGAGTCATTGGGGTAAATAGTGGTTCTTTTATATTTGCTAACTTATTTTTCTTTTATCCTGACTTGTTTCTTGTAATTTTTTTTCTATCAGAGGACTTCTAGGTGGTTTTAAATTTTATATGGGATGAAATTTCATTAGATCACCTATAAAAATTTTAAAACAGTATTTGTTCCAAGTGGTTTGTTAAATAAGCATTAAAACATTTTTTGGGGGTGCCAGCAGGTGGCGTGGTGGTTAAGGTCGCCGGACTTCCACATGGCTGACCACAGTTCAAGTCCTGGTCCTGGCAGCTTGCTGTCTCACTTTCCCTCTTTCTCTCTCCAGCTCACTCTCTCTCTGAGCAAATTGAAATAAGTAAATAAATAAATGAAGTTAAAATAAAATAACTTTTTTCTATAAAAAAATTTTTTAAGAGAGATTTTTGCAATAGGGTATTTGTGCTCACCAGAGATATAGAGACAGAGACAGAAAGTGAGAAATCACTCCCCAGGGGGATGACCATGCCGCAGTCTGTTCTTCATTCTCCTCTTGGGATTTTGGGTACGCATTCGCATGTGCCTGGCCTGAGTTTCAAGCCTTTGGGTCTGGGACTCAAATTGTGGTTGGAGTGCAGCGATGTGACCATTACGTCATCTGCTGGTCCCATATAGGCACTTAAACAAAAAAATCGTCAGAAGGTATGTGTACTTGCTAGAGAGAGAAGAAAGCACCCTCCCTGCCCATGGGGCCTTGTCATGCTGCAATCCCTTCTCCATTTCTCTATTCTTTCAGGATTTTGGGCATACACACACACATGTGCCTGGCATATTATTTCAAGCTGCCAGGATTGGGATTTGAACTATGATTGGCTATGTTGGATCTGGCTCTCTTAACTACTAGGTTACACGGCTGATCCATGTAGGCAGTATTTTTTATTTTATTTTTTTTTAAATTAGCTTTAAGACATGTGCACTGACTGGAAAGAGACAGAAAGTGAGAAAACACCTCCCAGGGGAGATGGCCATGATGTAATTCCTTCTCCTCTATTTTCTTCAGATTTTGGGCATCCACACACATGTGTCCAGAATTTCTCAAGCCACTGGGTCTGGGACTTGAACTGCACAGTCAGCCATGTGGGATCCAGCACCATAACTACCATGCTACTGGCTGACCCAGGCACTTTTAATTTAAAAATGTATATATATTGTTAATTGCTAGGTGTCTTATGTGCTCACTAGAGGAAGATAGAGATGGAGAAAGTACCTTTCAGTTGGGTGTGGTCATACCACAGTCCCTTCGTCTTTATTTCTCCTTTCTTTTAGGATTAGGACATGCATGCACACATTCTTAGCATGTTTTTTTAAGTTGCTGAGGCTGGGATTCCAACTGTATTTGGCCTTGTTTGATCCAGATTCTTTAATCACTAGGTTGCTCTTGAGAAATTCTTTAGAGGCTTCATTTTTTTTTTTTTTTAATTACTCAGCCTTCCTTTTTTTTGTGGAGAGGTTTTTGGTATGGGGCACGTGCGCTTGCCTGAGAGGCAGAGAGAGAGAAAGTGAGAAATCACCCCCCAGGGGGGATGGCCACGCCACAATCCCTTCTCCTCCATTCTCCTCTCAGGATCTTGGGCACACACGCACATGTGCCCTGCGTGAGTTTAAGTCGCCAGGTCCAGGACTCTAACTGCGGTTGACTACGTGAGAGTCCAGCAACGTAGCCATTATGCCATCTGCTAGTCCCCATTTTTTTTTTTTAAATGAATTATTTATTTAATTTTATGTATTCATTCATTTATTTTAATTTGACCAGAGAGAGAGACAGAGGAAAAGTGAGAAATCAAGTCACCAGGTCTGGGACTTGAACCATAGTCGGCCTTATGGAAGTGTCCAGCGCCTTAACCACCACACCATCTTCTTGTCCCTAGAGGCTTCATTTTTTTTTTTAAAGTAACTATTTATTTAATTTTATTTATTCATTCATTTATTTTAATTTGACCAGAGAGAGACAGAGCGAGAGAAAGAGTGAGAAAGCAAGCCACCAGGTCTAGGACTTGAACCGTGGTCGGCTGTGTGGGAATGTCCAGCGCCTTAACCACCATGCCACCTGCTGGTCCCGAGACTTCATTTTAAAGTCTGAAGGGTGCCCTGGAGATTTGTGTTTTTCACAAAGGACTGTCAAATTCTTTATGAAGAATTTGATGACAATCTTTTTTCCCTTTATTGTTAGAAGTGAAAAACAATTGTATTTTTTTGGTAAATATAATTAAACATACAGTATGTTCTTTTTGTTGTTGGTTTTGATTTTGGTATAGGTTGTGTGCGCTTGCCAGAGACAGACAGGCAGAGGACGAGAGAGGAGGTGATAAATCACTCCCCATAGGGGATGATTATGCTGAATTCTCTTCTTCTCCATTCTCCTCTTGGGATTTTGGGCATGCATGCACATGTACTCATGTGATTTTGAAACTGCCAGGTCTGGGACTTGAGCCTGCAGTCAGCCATATGGGATCCAGCCTCCTTAACCTTCACCCTACCTGCTGGCCCTAGTAGTTACTTTCTTCATGATAATTTTAGGTAGTACTTGAGACTTCTGTAAGTCTTTCAGAAGTATCCTGATGGGATTGCTCTTGCATATGAACTGCAGACTTTTATTTTGTTGTATCTGTTTTTCTTTTTTTTTCTTTTGAGATTTGCTATAGGGTTTGTGCACTCCCCAGAGAGACAGAGAGTCAGAAAGTGAGAAATCACCCTGCAGAGCTATGGTCCTACTGCAGTCCCTTCTATTCCAATCTCCTTTTGGGATTTTGGGTATGCATGCACACATGCCTGGCGTGAGTTTTAAGCTGCTGGGTCTGGGACTCATACAATGGTTGATCACGTGGTAGTCCAGCAACTTAACCACTATGCCACCTGCTGGCCCCTTTTTGTTGTATCTTAAAGACTACTTAACCATATTGCCTCCTGTTTCCTACCCCATTTCAAATCTTATTTAAACTTTGAGTTTAATGCAGTAGAGGCAATATTTCTCCTGTTTTATCTGAACTTGGGTGCAACAACACAGAATTGTCTGAATTGATGCTTTTACAATGAGAAAGAAAGCACTCAAGGAATTGAACAGTTTCAAAGTGTTCATCATATTACTTCCTAGGGTGACAATATCCGCCTTAATCAGCGTTTCAGTATCACAGCCCAGCTTTTGGTGCTCTACTATATACTGTCCTATGAGGAAGCTCTCCTAGCAAACACGAAGACTTTAGGTAAGTGTGGAGTGGTTCTAATGATAGTTCATTTTATTTGGTCGTTTTATTGCTTTCCAAGCTATTGTATGATCAAATAAGGTCAAATATCTAACAAAACTCAGTATCATTTTGTAATTTTTTAACCATGCATAAATCATGCATGCCATCCCTTATGACTCAGTTCTTTTATTCTTTTTTTTTTTTTGGCGAGATTTTCGCGTAAGTTTTTTTTTGGAGAGATTTTCGCTATAGGGCGCGTGCACTCACCAGACAGACAGAGAGAGACAGAGAGTGTGCGCTCGCCAGACAGACAGAGAGAGAGACAAAAAGTGAGAAATCACGCCCCGGGGGGATGGTCATGCCGCAATCCCTTCTCCTCCATTCTCCTCTTGGGATCCTGGGCACGCACGCATACGCACCCGGCGTGAGTTTTAAGCCACCAGGTCCGGGACATGAACCGCGGTCGACTACGTGGGAGTCCAGTGACATAGCCATTACGCTAACTGCCAGTTCCCTCAGTTCTTCTTTTAGCATGCTAAATTAATAGGTAACTGAATTATCTGTATCTTAACAATTTTACCAAACTTACTCACTAGTATAGATTAAGAAATAAACTTGAAGGAACTGTAACTAAATGTCATTTTTGCCTTATCTTTCTTTTATTGCCTTTCCTTAGGATAGATTCTGAGGTTTAAAACTACTGAGTTAGGGGCCAGCAGGTGGCATGGTGGTTAAGGGTGCTGGACTCTGACATGGCAGACTGTGGTTTGAGTCCTGGACCTGGCAAATTGCTTTCTCATTTTTCTTCTCTTTCTCTCTCTCTCTCTTGCTCACTTGCTGTCCCTCTCTGCTCAAATTAAAAATAGATAAGTAAATAAATAAAGTTAAATAAAATAATTCTTTAAAAATAAAAACTACTGATTTAAGTAAAGTGTGAAAAATGTAAGATTTTAAAAATGAAATGCCACATTTGCCTTGTAGGTGTTATGCCAGTATAAACTCACATATTTATATAAGATAAGCATGATAATTTCTCCATGTTTTAACAATATTAAGAATTATTTGCTTATGGTTCTTATTTATTTATTTAATAATTTGGCTGTGGGCACACATGCTTGACAGAGAGAGAGGGAAGGGGAGAAAGTGCCCCACAACATAGCGTGGTAATGCCATAATCCTGTCTCCTCCATGTCTTTCATCCTGCAAGGATCTGGGACATGCATGCAAACATGCTCCACTTGCTTTTTTTTTTTTTTTTAAATTATTTATTTAATTTTATTTATTTATTCATTCATTTTCATTTGATCAGAGAAAGACACACAGAGAGGAGGAACGTGAGAAAGCAAGCCACCAGGTCTGGGACTCAAACCATGTTCGGCCATGTGGGAGTATCCAGCGCCTTAACCACCATGCCACCTGCTGGCCCCAGCTCCACTTGTTTTTTAAGCTGCCAGGACTGGGATTGCAACCATGGTTGGGTATGTGGGTGCTGTGATATTTCCTCTAAAATCCCTCTAAAATAATTTTTAAAAAGTCCTGATTTATTGGGACCAGCAGTCCTAATTTATTGGGAACAGCAGTTGGTGTAATGGCTATGTTGCTGGACTCCCATGTAGTTGACTATGGTTCGAGTCCCAGACCCGGTGGCTTAAACTCATGCTGGGTGCATGTGTGTGCATGCCCAAGGTCCTGAGAGGAGAATGAAGGAGAAGGGATTGTGGCGTGGGCATCCCCCCTGGGGGGTGATTTCTCGCTTTCTGTCTCTGTCTCTGGCGAGTTCACACGCCTTGTAGCTAAAACCTCTCCAAGAAAAAAAAAATGGTTTTTAGACCAAAATGCCACAAAAACAATAAAAGAGAATGTAAATAGTATTTAGAATGTATGTTCAGTTTTCCTGAGGATTAGATTATTTTTATTTATTGATTGGGTGAATGCGTTGTGTGTGAGTGTGATGTTTTAGATTCTTGCCATGTTGAGATCCTCTGCCTCTGTCTTCTATGTGGCTAGGATTACCACTGCCCCTGGTTTTTCTCAGGATAGGCTGAGACTTGGATCTGGGCCTTCCATTTGTACTTTTGTGGCTAGGCCTGCTGAGAATGAGGTTAAATATTTGATTTGAACCTTTGAATACCATACATTAGAAGAAATTTGCAAATGTGATTGCTTTTATTACTTAAGAATCTTCAAAAAGTTCAAGAAAAATATATATTAAGATAAAGTTTAGCATAATTGCAAAACTTTTTGTACAAATATAAACTTATAATTTCATGTTTCCATAAACTTTTTGTCCTCTTCTATATATAAGACCAATGATTTTCTCATAAGCCTTTCATAATTATAGTTTAGTCTTTTACTGAAGGATTAATGATATCCCTTATGTTGTATTTCACAGAGAGGTTAAAGGGAAACAATTGCTTTAGGTGAGGATTTATGGGGTGCTAATTCTTTGATGGAATCCTTAAAATGTATGTAGGATTTTATCTTCAGTTTCATAGGTCCAGAAACTTAAATATTGGTACTTAAGCTGAATTTAGGACTCCAGATCTTACTAATACTAATTGACATTTGAGTGCTTGTTATCTGATGAGACACTATTGAAAAGCTTAATAGATATTCACTCATGTAAATCCTCATAACAATTCTATGAGATAGGTTATTGTTATCTTTATTTTACAGGGAAAAAGATTGAGGCACAGGGAGGTTCAAAAACTTCCCTAAGTAGTAAGTGTTGAAACCAGTATTTGACTGTCACTGAAACCTCAATCTTTTATTTTAGCTGTCTTCTAACAGACACATTCTTACTCAATTAATAAAAGATAGGGATGGAAAACAAGGATGTTAATTTATGAATTTAGGGGGAATAGATCTAATTAAGAGGTATGTGGTCTATGGTCCAGCAGGTGGTGTGGTGGTTGAGGAGGTGGATCCCACATGGCTAACTCTGCAATTTGAGTCCTGGACCTGACGACCTGAAAAACACATCAGGCATGTGTGTGTATGTGTGCCCAAAATCCCAAGAGGAAAATGAAGGAAAAGGGATTACAGAGTAGCCATTCCCTCTAGGGAGTGATTTCTTACTTTTCTTTTCTCTCTTTCTCTCTTTGGTGAGTGCATATGCCCTATGGCAAAAACCTAAAAAAAAAAAAAAAAAAAGTGATTCTTAACCTATACTTCTTGTCCTCAATCCAAAAAAATAGGTTGGCACCAACCCTGTGGCCTAGTGGTGAAGAGAACTGGATCATACATGGCTACCACATTTCAAATTCTAGTCCCACTTGCTTGAAAAAAATGCAAAGTACATGTATGTGCGTGCCAAAAAAAATCCTGACGACATGGAGAGGTGGAGAATAGACTGTGGTGTGATCATGTCCCATTGGGAGGGGCTTTTTTCTTCCTCTCTGGGAGCACATGTGTCTAGTAGCAATTAAAAAATAAAAACCAACCAGGGAACCAGCAGTTAGCGCAATGGCTATGTCGCTGGACTCCCACGTAGTCGACCGCGGTTCGTGTCCCAGACCCAGTGGCTTAAAACTCACGCCGGGCGCGTGTGCGTGCGTGCCCAAGATCCCGAGAGGAGAATGGAGAAGGGATTGCGGCGTGACCATCCCCTCTGGGGGGTGATTTCTCGCTTTCTCTCTCTATGTCTCTCTCTGTCTGTCTGGCAAGCGCACGCGCCCTATAGCAAACATCTCTCAAAATAAATAAATAAATAAAATCCAACCATATACAAATTGTTGAGCTTTACTGTTTGTGGTATTGAATGTACTTTTTCATAGTACATACACTTTGAGATTCTTCTATATTTCAGTGTACTTCAGAATGAGATTAAAGTACCAGGCATATTAAAAACCATTACTTGGTGTGATCTAGGAACTCACTAAATGTTTGGAATGTGGTCAAACTTGTGTTTAAATAGGAGTACGATGGCTGTAGGATGAAGGATGGATTAAAATTAGAGACAGGTTATAAGTAGGCCAGAGTAGATCTTTAAACTGTGAGTAAACACTGAATTAGGGTAGCAGAAAACAAAAACTAGCTGGACTTTTTGGATGCCAGATAGTGGTATAGCAGGAAAAACACAGTGTTCTATGGGGCTGGCCATGTGAGAAAATTCTGGAATTAGAGTTCAGAGACCTCCCTGAATATGCCACGCATGTGCATGCCCATGGTACTAGCTGACTAAAGAAAGGGGGAGGACCATGGCATCAAGACCCTTTTGGGTTGTTGTCTCCTTTTGTTTCTGTTTCTCTTGGTCACAGAAGAAATTAATAATAAAAAAATGGACTTGTTAGAAAAAAGAATGGGTACAGCTCACCAGAGGTGGAAATGGTGAGAGAAAGAAGTCAAGTTCTTGTTGACTAATTTCCTTTAAGAAGACAAAGGGGGCCGGCAGGTGGTGTGGTGGTTAAGGGTCTGGACTCCCACATGGCTGGCTGTAGTTTGAGTCCCAGGTCTGGTAGTTTGCTTTCTCACTTTTCCTCTCTTTCTTTCTCTGTCTCTCTCATGAGTGCATGTGCCCTGTAGCAAAATTAAAAAGAAAGTAATACTAATAAATAAAATTAAAGGTAGAATCCTTTAAAAAAAAGTTATCGCTATCATATATTAAATTAAGTATTCTCTTTATAAATTACATTAGAATCATGACACTCTGTGCCATGTGTTCATCATTATATTTTTGTGTTTTATCTTCCTATTTAGATTTGGGAAAGTCTTGGCTCATCAGTTCTTTTAATGTAGGGGCCTTTGCACGTGGTTTTTCTCACCTATTAACATTTTTTCACCCTACTAGCTTTAATTCCTGGGCACTGTTTAGTTCTTGCTTTTCCTGTATATCTACTATTTTGGTAGTGATTTTTCATCTTTTATCTGCTGTATTCACAGATTAAGTGAATTAAAAGTCATTTTACATTATTTTTGTTCCCATTTGGGTTAAAGATTAAGATTTGTGTTGTTTTAATATTTTATGTATTTTATGCTTTTTATCTTTGACAGCTGCCATGCAAAGAAAGCCCAAATCCTATTCTTCTTCTTTAATGGATCAAATTCCTATCAAATTCCTTATTCGGCAGGCTCAAGGGCTACAGCAGGAGTTGGGAGGTATATGTTTTATTTGCCTTTTTCTGCTTAAGTTTATTGTAAAACACGTCACTGTTTATATTATAAAAGGTAATAGGTGCTCACTGTAAACATTTCAAACAATTCAGGAGTGAAATTTCCCTTTGCTTTCCTCACTAAATCCATTGTCTCACTATCTATATATCACCTTTCCCCCAGAAACTCCAGTTATTTTCAGTTTGGTATGTATTTGTAGACATTTTTCTCTCTATAGGTAGAATGTATGAGATGGCAGATATTAAATTAATTTTGACCTATAAAAATAGCAGTTTTGAGACCAGGAGTTGGTGTAATGGCTATGTTGCTAGACTCCCTTGTAGTCGACTGCAGTTTGAGTCCCGGACCCAGTGGCTTAAACTCATGCCAGGCACGTGTGCATGTGTACCCAAGATCCTGAGAGGAAAAATAGGGATAAGTGATTGTGGTGTGGCCATCCCCCTGGGGGGGTGATTTCTCACTTTCCGTCTCTTTCTGGTGAGTGCACGTGCGCTATAGCAAAAACCTCTCCAAAAAAAAAAGCAGCTTGGTTGGATCTAAATAAGTACACAAGTTAAAAAAAAACAAAAAACAAAAAAACAACCTATGGATGGTATTATATGTTGCCTTTTCTGAGACTCACTTTTTTTTTCCCCTTGGAGTTTAGCTATTTTTTCATATCAGTACATGTAGACCTAGCTTATTATTTTAATTATTTCATAATCCTTAGTATACTGTAATATTTTTACTATCTGTAACAGTAAAATAATTTTTACTATAAATACTGTCAGATAGAATTATAGTATTTTTTTTTTGAAGCCATAGTAGATTTTTTTCTTAAATACCACATATAATGTTGGAGTGTGGGTTGCTTTCTGTTTCAATGAAGTTGGAATTTTCTTTTTCTTTCTAATGATTGGTTTCAAGGAAATACATGAGCCTTTACTGGTCATATTTAATGAGGTATCTGCATTTATTTACTTTTATCTCTAATCTATTTTTATTTATTTATTTTTTGCTATAAGGCGTGTGTGCTTGCCAGACAGACACAGAGAGACAGAAAGCAAGAAATCACCTCCCCAGGGGGGACGGCCATGCCGCAATCCCTTCTCCTCCATTCTCCTCTCAGGATCATGGGCACGAATGCACACGCACCTGGTGTGAGTTTAAGTCACTGGGTCCAGGAGTTGAACCGTGGTCAACTACATGGGAGTCCAGCGACATAGCCATTACACGAACTGCTGGTCCCCTCTAATCTATTTTCAAAGAAATGATCTTGGCAGCCTTTGGCAATTAACATGTTTTATTGAAAAGATTATGAAATGTGAATTAATTTGCATTATTGTAAGCAGTCTCTTGTGACTGGGATAGTTTTAACTACTGTACATATATTAACTCTTTGGATTTGAACTTTTTTTTTTTTTTTTTTTTTGCAGAGGTTCTTGCTATAGGGTTCATGCACTTGCCGGAAAGACAGAGAGAGACAAAGAGACAGAAAGCAAGAAATCTTCCCCTGGGGGGATGGCCACGCTGCAATCCCTTCTCTATTCTCCTCTCAGGATCTTGGGCATGCACACACATGCGCCTGGCGTGAGTTTAAGCCACCAGGTCTGGGACTTGAACCACGGTTGACTACATAGGAGTCCAGTGACATAGCCATTACGCCAACTGCTGGTTCCTGTTAAGATTCTTTTCAAACATAGAAACATTAATTTTAAGCTATTTTTTGAGATGAAACAGATATTATCCCCACTGGGATCAAGCAATGGTTTAACTGGTTACCCAAGTGGATGATTAAATCTAAAGAACTTTGAGTACTACTGCTGTTATCACTGTTACTTTATTTTTTTGGCAGGTTTTTGCTATAGGGTGCATATGCTCTCCAGAAAGACAGAGAGAGACCGAGACACAGAAAGCGAGAAATCACGATGGCCACGCCGCAATCCCTTCTCCTCCATTCTTCTCTCAGGATCTTGAGCACGCTTGCACACGTGCCTGGCGTGAGTTTAAGCCACGCGGTCTGGGACTCAAACCTCAGTGGACTACATAGGAGTCCAGCGACATAGCCATTACACTAATTGCTGGTCCCATCACTGTATTACTCTTAGGACTCTGATGACAATAATAACTATAGTGTAGTAGCAATATTATGAAGTACTTATGTGCCAAGCACTTAGCATATTGACACTTAATGTAACTAAATAGGTATTGTTATGGTATCATTGTCTGTTTTCCCATCATTATTACACAATAATAAATAGTTATGAATAGTCAAATTTGCACATAATACGCTATCAGCGGAATATGCTTTTGACTTTGACAGCTTGTTAGAAACAAGACTTCGATTTAGTAAAAGGGAGATTTCCTATTCCTTTCAATCTTCCTTAACCTTTCTCGAAGGTAGGTGATATCCTATTGTGTATATCATCAGTACTACTTCTATTGGCTGACATACTTAGCTCTGTGACTTTGGGATCATTAATAATTTTCCTTAGCGACATGACCAGCAGGTGGCATAGTGGCTAAGGCACTGCACACTCCCACATGGCCGACCACGGTTTGAGTCCTGGACCTGGTGACTTGCTTTCTCACTTTCTCTCTCTCTCTCTGTTTCTCTCTGGTCAAATTAAAATAAATGAATAAATAAATAAAATTAAATAAATAATTTAAAAAAATAATTTTTCTTACAATAGAATGGAGACATTATTGCTTACTTTGTAGGAATGAAATGAGGAAATGTGTGTAAGGTACCTGAGACTTTTTAGGCCCTCAAAGTAGGCAACTTTAATTTTACCCTTCTTTAGCAATGATTCTCAGTGGAGGAAAGGGTATGTACTTTATAAAGTCTATCAGAATTTCTAAATGGGGCTTTTTTCAAACTGTTTTTAATCTTTCTCAAATGAAAATTCTTTTTTCTTCTCTCTGCTCAACTCTCAAATCACTGCTATATCAAATGACGTTTCCTAGTGAGATGCTGTTATATTGGGACTGTGGTATTCAATTTTGATAAAAGAAAGCTTGAGAACTTTTGATTTAAGTAGTAGTTGCCAGTTTATTGTGCTTCAGATTATTTGGGAATCTGTTTAAGCATATTCCCTGGCTTGAACTACTGTACAGAAATTCTTCAACTGTGGGATGTATATGAAAGAAGTTCAGACTCCTGGGACTCCATTCTAGAGCTTCTGATTTAGTCATCTGGGATGGCATCCATTATTCTGCACATAAAACAAGCTTTCCTATGCAAGTGGTGCTCTAATCACACTTGGGAGAACACTGCCTTAGAGTCAGACCTTCTTTTCTTGTGGGCTGCTGGTGTGAGACGTAATAAACTTCTGGTATTTGTGAGTGGAACGTCCAACTGACTTTCTGTTCATTTTCAAGGGTTACATTCAGCTTTACTACGTCTCCTTGCAACTAATTACCCACATTTATGTATTGTGGATGACTGGATCTGTGAAGAAGAAATCACGGGGACTGACGCCCTGTTAAGGCGAATGCTTCTGACTAATAATGCCAAAAACCACTCTCCTAAACAACTCCAAGAAGGTATAGTAAATTAATACTCCTTTTTCCCCTTTAGTAGTATGAGGAGATGCTAGGCTAACTGACATCTTAATAATCATGCAGAATTTTCTTGGGGATATACAGTGTTGTAAATGTATTTTAAGTAATTATCTTTGAGAATGAAGAGTTTGAATCATTTTTTTGGACATGGAGTATCTTGTATTTATTAGTGTTTATGTTACTATCACTAAAAGGTGGTGTGGTTTTAGGAAGGTCTTATACTAGTTAGAAATAAGTGCAGTAGAATAGGGCAACATACTTGTTGTTCATAGATAATATTCTAAATCAGCACTGTTAGTAAAAATACAGTATGAGCCACATATACAAATCTTATTTTTAAGTTTATTTATTTATTTTTTTCTATGAGAGGGAAATAGGCACCCACAATGGGGTCTTCACGCCACAATCTATACCCAGCTTCAGCCAGTGGCGATTATAAGCACACGTGTGCCCAGCAGGTACAGGGAGGCCCTGGGACATTTACCTGGGACCTTCCCATGTGGGTTTAGTTGCATTACTATTACATCATCACCTGGCCCCACAAGTATAAACTTTCTAGTAGCTACATTTTAAAAAATCAAAAGAAACAGATTAAATTATTTTTAATAGTTATTTTTATTTTAACCAAATAGATACAATATTATTTCATCATGTAATCAATAAATAATTATTAATGAAATATTTTACTCCCTCCACTAAGTCTTCCCAATCTGGTGTGTATTTTATGAACGTAAGCATACCTCAGTTTCAACGAGGTACTTTTCAGGTGCTCAGTAGCCAGATGCAATTAGTGACTACTCTATTAGAGACCACAATTTTAGATTTTTTTTAGTATCACCAATCTGACAGGCGCTTACATTGTATAAAAGAGGCCATCTAGAGAAAGTATCAAAATGTTTGGACCTTTCAAATGAATGTTAACTACCAAAAGCAGTGCTTTGATATATTTTACTATTTCAGTTCAATTTTTACAGTTAGTCTGAATCATCAGGAAAATGAGATGAGTCTTCAGGTTATTGTATGAGTTAAAAAATGAGACAATTTTTGTTCTTTAGGACATAATAACTGCAATTCTGAGTATTTTTTTTTTTTAAAGATTTTTGCCAAAGGGGTATGTATGCATGCCAGAGAGAAAAAGAGAGAGAAAGTGAGAACTCACCTCAAAGGGGGTTGGCCATACCATAATCCCTTCTCTTCCATTCATCTCTCAGGATTTTGGGCATGCACACATATGTGCTGGCATGATTTTTAAGTCACCAGGTCTGGGACTTGAACCACAGTTGGCCATGTGGGAGTCGAGTTCCTTAACTACCATGCCACCGCATTCCATGAGTTTTTAAGGCCTTATTTTAAATTTAGTCAAGACTGTAGCTAGGATTGGAAGTTTATATTTTTGTGAATCATCATTTTCTTGATTTATTTGGACTGTGGTCTCAGATGGTTTTATTATTTCCTGCTTGGTAAACTTTATAGAATTTAGATTATGACTGCTGAGTTTTCTTTTCAGCATTTTTGGCTGTCCCAGTAAGTCACACACAAGTGATGCAGATTATAGAACACCTGACTCTACTCTCTGCCAGTGAACTTATACCATATGCAGAAGTATTAACATCCAATATGAACCAGCTGTTGAATTCAGGGGTTCCACGGAGAATTCTTCAAACTGTCAACAAACTATGGATGGTTCTTAATACAGTGATGCCTAGAAGGTAAATTTAGTTTATAACATGTAATAAAGAAATGTATAGCAGTGATAATATGCAACCACCTAAACTAAATTATTGAAAAAAAAGTTCACAAGACCCTTTATATCATTATTTGTTGAGTATGTAACAGTCTTTCTCTTTCTTTCAAATGTTTTTTTCATGAGAGACAGAGAGTTAGGGACCCTTGACAGGGTCTTGAAAAGCAAAGATGTTCCCTCAGCCTTCCAACCAGCCAGGGGCCCAGGTGCACCTGTAGAAGTACTCAGTGTACCAGGTCATACTGGATCCGAACTCCAGGTGTTCCCATGTGCTGCTAATGTAGTGTAGTGATGCCCTGTCACTTGTGCCACTGTAGCTAGCCTTCATCTCCTTTCTGAAGACTACTAATTTTTTAAAAATAATTTTGTATTTAATTATATTCATTCATTCATTCATTCATTCATTCATTCAATTTTATTTTTAATTTGACCAGAGCGAGACATGGAAAGAGAGAGAGAGAGAAAGTGAGAAAGCAAGCCACCAGGTCTGAGACTCGAAGTGTAGTTGGCTCTATGGGAGTGTCCAGCTTCTTAACCACCACACCACCTGCTGGTCCCTGTGAAGACTACTAATTTAAGAGTTGTTATAACTTTAAACTTTCTGTTAAGAAATAGAAACTTAAAAATATTGTTATACTCAACTAAATTGGCCTAAGCAGGCCTTTATGTTTGGGTGATAAATTAGGCAAAAGGCAGTTTCCATATGTACTGAACTATAGCCTAGTTGATGTACAAGCAAGTTGTAACCTAACCTAAGCATGTACCTGGCAACTTGGTATCTGAGCCGCAGCCAATCACAGCAGCTAAGCTTCAGTCTGTCATAGGCTGCCACTGATCAGCATGTGACCACATAAGGTAAATGCCAACTACAGCCAATCTAGGTGGTTTTGCATGTTACTTCCTTTTCTCTGACTTTAAATAAAACCTGCACATTTGTGGGGTGGAATGTTATGAACACTTTGGTCAGGAAGCTGCCCAGTTCTAGAACCCATTGCTCAATTAAATGTCGCTAATTTAACTGATTTTAGATTTTTCTTTTCTTTCTTTTTTTAAAAAATTATTTTACTTATCTTTATTTGTTGTTATTATTTTCCAATTTGACCAGAGAGAGACAGAAGGAGAGAAGGAAAGTGAGAAAGCAAGCCACCAGGTTAAAGACCCAAACTGCAGCTGGCCATATGGGAATCCAGTGCCCTTAAGCACCACACCACCTGCCACTCCCCCTCCTTTTTTTATTTTTTAGAATTATTTATTTAATTTTATTTGTTAATTTGACCAGAGACAGAGAACGGGAAAGCGAGAAAACAAGCTATCAGGTCTGGGACTTGAACCGCAGTTGGCCTTATGGGAATCTAGCATGCACCTTTAACCACCACGCCACCTGCTGGCCCCTCTTTTCTTTTTTTTTAAGAGAGATTTTTGCGTTAGGGCATGTACACTCACGGGAGAGACAGAAAGAGAGAAATCCCCACCCCCCCCCCGGGGGGATGACCATGCTGCAATCCCTTTTCCTCCATTCTCCTTTCAGAATTTTGGGCATATACGCACTCATGCCTGGCATGAGTTTCAAGCCACCTGGTCTGGGACTTGAACCATGGTCAGCTATGTGGGAGTTCAGCGACGTAACCCTTACACCATTTGCTGGTCCCAGATTTTTCTTTCTAATAGTATGCATTTCCAGTTTGACAAAGTGTTTTAAAAAATTGGTTCTCCTGTATAGTCATTTGTAGCTAAATGTGATTTAAATCAGTATGGCATCTTGTATCATTACAATGGTTCCAAATTTTGCACATTAAAGTCATCTGGAGAATATTTGGGCCAACAGGTAGCATAGTGTTTGCAGCACTGGACTCTCACATGGCTACTGCAGTTGGAGTCCTGAACCTGGCAACTTGAAAATCATGCTGGGTGTGTGTGCATGTGTGCCCCAAATCCCAGGAGAATGGAGGAGAAGGGATGGTGGCGTGGCCATCTCCTCTCGGGGTTGATTTCTCACTTTCCCTCTCACTGTCTCTCTTTCTCTCTCTGGCAAACGATGTCCCTATGGCAAAAACCGTTATAAAAAAAAATAAAAGGAAGATCACCTGGAGAATTAAAATAATTTCTTTACAAGAAGTAGAGTGAGGAACCAAAAAGGTGAGAAAAAGGGGAAGGAAGAGAGACAGAGAGAGGCATTTTGACAAGGTTTTGCTGTGTTGTGCTCTTGCCCTAGCTTCCCAATTTGGTGGAATTAATAGTTGAATGCAGCTATGCCCCATACATTCAGGTTGGCCTGGGAGCCTAACTGTGCCTCCAGTGCTGCTTCCAACCTTCCAGATGGTAGCACCTGTGTGCCAATGTGGCTGGGCCTCATCTGGAAAACTTTTAAAACACCTGAACCACAGATTGTATCCCAGGCCAATTAAATGAGAATGTCCATGGGTGGGAGTTGGGCATCCATAGTTTTATTTTTAAAATTCCCTAGGTGATTCCAGTGTGCAACAGAGTGGAGAACAATGGACTACTAGTTTTGCTTTAGTCAGTTGGTCTCTGTTGGTCAATAGATTTTATTAGTGACATGTTGGTCCGCTCTAAAAATATAGAATGATGGTCCCAACTTTTCTAGGATTTTGATTCAGTAGATCTGGAGTGGAGTCTGGAAATATTTATTCTTTTTAAATTTAACTTTTGCTTATGTTAAATTTATGTCAAATTAATAAATGTGCATAAATTGTGTATAAATTCTGCCCACACACTTCTTTGACTCTAGTTCCCCAGAAACAACTATTTTTACCTTTTATCTTTCTGTTCCGCCATTGACATCTCCTCAGTATATCTCAACAATACACTTGTAACTATGATTTCCTCATTTTCCAATTTAGAAAATATCTGTTGACTTTTTTTTTTTTTTTTTTTGGTGAGGTTTTTGCTGTAGGGCACGTGCGCTCACCAGAAAGGCAGAGAGAGACAGAAAGTGAGAAATCATCCCCCAGGGGGATGACCACACTGCAATCCCTTCTCCTCCATTCTCCTCTTGGGATCTTGGGCACACATGCCCAGCATGAGTTTAAGCCACCGACTTTGGGACTCAAACCTAGTCTATTTCATGGGAGTCCAGCAACGTAGCCATTATGCCAATTGCTAGTCCCAAGTTTCTCACTTTTCAAAGTAAAAGTTTTATTTAAATGTCTGATGATCCTTAGTTGTCCACATATTTACGAGCATGACATTCTGTGTTTAAGGTGGAGTTGCTGGACTTCTAGGTTTTACCAAATGATCAAGTACACTCCATATTGGCATTTCTCTTAGAAGTTTTGATGTGTAGTCGGTTCAGTAACCACTTTTGCCATCTTTTAATGTCTAATCTCAAAGTGCGATCTCACAGGACCAGCAGTTAGCATAATGGCTATGTCACTGAATTCCCATAGAGTCGACTGTGGTTTGAGTCCCAGACCCGGTGGCTTAAACTCATGCTGGGCATGTGTACGTGTGTGCCCAAGATCCTGAGAGGATAATGGAGGAGAAGGGATTGTGGTGTGGCCATCTCCCCTGGGGGTGATTTCTTGCCTTCTGTCTCTGTGTTTCTCTCTTTCTCTTTGGTGAGTGCATGTGCCCTATAGCGAAAACCTCTTTCAAAAAAAAAAAAAAAGGTGCGATCTTGCATTGAGACTTTATGATGACAAACATATAATAACTTATATTTTGGAGGCCAGATACAGCTTTGAAGTGTTTTGGTTTTTTTTTTTTTTTTTGGTAATATTTCATTTACAGGTATTATAGTATTCTTGTTATACAGATGAGGACAGTTCAGAGAGGCTCAATGACTTACAGAGTCATATAACAACTATGGTGTAAATGAGGTTTAATTTGCATCTTAATTTTATGTGCCATGATTGTTCTGCTCCCACCTTGAGGAATTTTGCAAGCTTGCACGTAGGTGTGTACAGTGTTTTTAGGTAGTCTCACTATTTGGCAATTCTTCTGCCTCAGTCTCTTTAGTCATTGAGACTACAGATGCATGCCCCCTCACCCAGCTTTTTAGCGTAAAGTAAGAATTGAACCCAGGCCTCCCAAGTGGGCTCTACCAGCTGAGCAGCAGCATTCTACACCTGCTAGCTGTGTCACAACTATGAAGATTTTTGAGGCTACTTTGTGCTTACTATTTTATCTTTATTAATTTTAGAGACATAGGATTAGGTTAGATGTCTATAGTTATTTATGTTTTAAAGTTCATTCACATCTGTCTTCTAAATTTTTTTCCTCAATATACCTTTTTTTTTTTTTTAAGAGGTTTTTGCTATAGGGTGCGTGCGCTCGCCAGACAGACAGAGAGAGACAGAGAGATAGAAAGCGAGAAATCACCCCCCAGGGGGGATGGCCATGCTGCAATCCCTTCTCCTCCATTCTCCTCTCGGGATCTTGGGCACGCACGCACATGCGCCCGGCGTGAGTTTAAGCCACCGGGTCTGGGACTCGAACCGTGGTCGACTACGTGGGAGTCCAGCGACATAGCCATTACGCTAACTGCTGGTTCCCTCAATATGACTTTCTTTTTTTTTTGGAGAGGTTTTTGCTTTAGGGTGTGTGCGCTTGCCAGATAGACAGAGACAGACAGACAGAAAGTGAGAAATCACCCCCCCAGGGGGGATGGTCACGCCGCACAATCCCTTCTCCTCCATTCTCCTCTCGGGATCTTGGGTGGGCACGCACACACATGTGCCCAGTATGAGTTTTAAGCCACCGGGTCCAGGACGCAAACTGCGGTCGACTATGTGGGAGTCCAGCAACGTAGCCATTTCGCTAACTGCTGGTCCCCCCCTCAATATGACTTTCTGAGAAAGTGTTAGATGGCTACCAAATTCAGTTATAATAAAGCTGATTTGAATATGAAATTATTTTCTCATCAGGCTATGGGTAATGACAGTTAATGCACTTCAACCTTCAATAAAGTTTGTGCGACAACAAAAATATACTCAGAATGATTTGATGATAGATCCTCTCATTGTCCTAAGGTGTGATCAGAGGGTTCACAGGTAAGTGTTATTTGATTTTTATTTTCATTATAGAATTATACTTGGAAAGTTAAAAAAAAATAAGTCAGTCTAAATTTATATTGTACTGTTCTTGCAGATAGTATGACCTCTTTTTTTTTTGCTTTTTCTTTTTAGTTCTGTATGCTATGAACTATATATTCATTTTAATATTTTAAAAGAATTATTTACTTTTATTTATCATTATTATTTTTTAATGAATAATTTAAATTTCATTTTATTTATAATTATTATTTTTTTTATTTGATGAGAGAGAGACAGAGAGAAAGGAAGAGTGAGAAAGCAAGCCACCAACTCCAGGACTTGAACCATGGTCAGCCATGTGGGAGTCCAGCACATTAACTAACATGCACCTGCTGGCTCCATATTGTTATTTTTAAAATTTGCTACAGGGCACATGTACTTACTAGAGGGAGAGACAGAAAGAGAAAGCCACCTTAACCACCAGGCCACCTGCTGGTTCCTATTTTAATATTTAATATGTGAATTAATATGAGAAATGTCATTCTTGGTTTTTGGCAACTATTAGTAGTAAGTGGTTCTTCTCTCTCTGACAATTAAGACCAGTGAAGAATAACACTATTTCTGCTAGCATGTTGAAAAGTACATTCATTGTCAGGCTATGGCCTGGTGGTTCAAGTGGCCGGATCCCACATGACTGACCACATAGTTTAAGTCCAGGACCTGGCAGCTTGAAAAATAATGTCGGATATATGTGTGTGCATGCCCCAAATCTCAAAAACAAGGACAAACTGAGTAGAAAGAAGGGATTGTGTGTGACCATGCCCCATGGGGGGGCGCTTTTTTCTCTTTCCTTCTCTCTGTATCTCTCCAGCAAGTGCATGCATCCTGTGGGGGGAAAAAGTTAGAAAAAAAAAATCCTTAATAAAAACTAGTTCATTGGGGACCAGCAGTTAGCGTAATGGTTATGTTGCTGGACTCCCATGTAGTTGACCGCGGTTTGAGTCCCAGACCCGGTGGCTTAAAATCACGCCGGGCATGCATGTGTGTGTGAGTGTATGTGCCCAAGATCCCAAGAGGAGAATGGAGAAGGGATTGTGGTGTGGCTAACCCTCTGGGGGTGATTTCTCGCTTTCTGTCTCTCTGTCTCTCTCTGTCTTTCTGACGAGCGCACACGTCCTATAGCAAAAACCTCTCCAAAAAAAAGAAAAAAAAAAAAAAATTTTTTTTGCAAAACGCGTGCGAAAAAAAAAAAAAAAAAAAAAAAAACTGGTTCATTGTAGGGCCAGATGTGGCATAGTGGTTAAGGTAGCTGAATCATGTGAGAATATGGCCAAGAGTGTGTTTTGAGTCCTGGAGCCAATAGCTTGAAAAACATGCTGGCTGAATGTGCATATGTGCCCAATATCTGAGAGAAGAATGGAGAAGGGATTGCGGTATGACCATTCCCCCGACGTTTGATTTCTCACTCTCCCTGTCTCTTTCTCTTTCTCTGTTCCTCTCTGGTGAGTGCATGCACCCTATGGCAAATGCATGCACCCTATGGCCAAACTAAAATAAACAAAAACAAAAACTGGTTCATTGTAAACTATTACATGAATTGATATTGTTGGCATTCCCATAACAATGTTTTATTTTTTAAATTTTTATTTACTATTGCCTTTTTTTTTTTTTTTTTTAAGAGAGATTTTTGCTATAGGGCATATGCACTCACTAGAAGACAGATAGAGGAGTGGAGTCCCTCTTCTCCCCCAATGGGGGACAGCCATGCCACAGTCCCTTCTCCATTCTCCTCTTGGGATTTTGGGCACATACATTCATACCTGGAGTGATTTTCAAGTCACCAGGTCTGGGACTCAGGCAGCACCTTAGCCACTATACCATCTGCTTGGCCCTAGCAATGTTAGTTATTAAGTCCCTATCTGGCTCTAATTCCTTGGCAGTTGTTGAACTTAAGCGATTGCTTTGAAGTGGCTTCACCTCAAAAGGCAGAATTTAATTGTTTTAAATTATTAACATTTGATTTCCAGTTAGGAAAAATAATATCAAAGTATGTAATTTGAATGGCCTGCCTGTAAAGTTATTATCATGTGCATGTTGAAATAGTACAGGTATATCAAATTAGATAACATGGTCATAAGCAGGTCAATGTTATATTTAATGAATGCTGGAAATAGTTCAGGAAAGACATAGAGGAGGTAGGACCCAAAAAGTATTTTAAAGGATGGATATATGGTTTGGATAAAAATATAATATAATTGGAGGTTAGGGAGTAAAGGAAGCTATTTTGAGATTAAGAATGGTGTGAGCAAAAGTGTAGAAGTTAGGAGAAAAAGGCTTGGAGTCAAGAGTTAATTTTTTTAAAAAGAATTATTTCATTTAACTTTATTTACGTATTTATTTATTTATATTTGACCAGAGAGGGACAGAGCGATAGAGAGAAAGAGAGAAAGCAAGCCACCAGGTCTAGGACTCAAACCGTGGTTGGCCATGTGCCCTTAACCACCAGACCTACCTGTCAGCTCCAAGAGTTAATTAAAAAAAAAAATTATTTTTATTTTATTTATTCATTCTTTTTTTTTTTTTTTAAATTTGACCAGAGAGAGACAGAGAGTGAGAGTGAGAGAGAGAGGAAGTGAGAAAGCAAGCCACCAGATTCAGGACTTGAACCCTGGTCGGCCCTGTGGGAGTGTCCAGTGCCCCAACCACCATGCCACCTTTTGGTTCCACTAAGAGTTAAATTTTAAGAAGAGCATATTTTACAATGAGAAGGTTAAGTTGGAGATAAGACTATGGAGAATTTTGAATGTTAGGTTGTTAACGTAGGTAAAGAAGCTTTATATTAGTTGGGTTAGAGGATTGTAAAACTGTAATAAGGAAGCCTATGTAAAATACATTTAAAGTATGTATCTGTTATCAGCCATGAAGATCACATTCTTAAATGACTCAACCTACAAAATCAGCCAGCTATTGTTTGTTAAGGTCAAAGTTTTATAGGGATCCAGTTGCCTTAAACACCATGCCACCAACTGGCCCTTGATATTCTTATATTAATTGACTACAAAATATTGAATTTATACTTATACTTGGCTTAATCCACTGTTGAGTATTTTATTTCCAATTTTTGTGGTTATCAGTAATGTTGTGGTGACTCTTCTGTGTGCGTTTTCCATGATGAGTATTTTCATAGCAC
This sequence comes from Tupaia belangeri chinensis, assembly GCF_000334495.1. Classification (NCBI taxonomy): domain Eukaryota; kingdom Metazoa; phylum Chordata; class Mammalia; order Scandentia; family Tupaiidae; genus Tupaia; species Tupaia belangeri. The sequence continues at coordinate 359,252 of NW_006204503.1, read as the reverse complement.
AGATTTTTGTTTTTGTCTTCTTAAAAAATATTCGTGGGGGTCAGAAGGTATCATGGTGGTTAAAACACTGGACTCCCACATAGCTGACTATGGTTTAAGTCCCAGACCTATGATTTCCTCACTTTCCCTTTTTTCCTCCCTGTTTCTCTTTGGTGAGCATGTGTGTCTTGTAGCAAATTAAAAAAAATAATAATAATGATAAATAAAATTTAATAAATAATTCTTTTTTAAAACAAATTATTTGATTTAATTTAATTTTATTTATTCATTCATTTTTTAATATTCATTCATTTCTTTTAATTTGGCCAGAGAGAGACACAGAGAGAGACAGAGAGAGAGGGAGAGTGAGGAAGCAAGCCACCAGGTCCAGGACTTAAACCGTGGTCAGCCATGTGGGAGTATCTAGCACCTTAACTACCATGCCACTTGCTAGTCCCAATAAATAATTCTTTTAAAAAATTACTTTTTGCTGGGACCAGCAGTTAGTGTAATGGCTATGTCTCTGAACTCCCATGTAGTTGACTGCAGTTTCAGTCCTGGACCTGTTGGCTTAAACTCATGCTGGGCGCGTGGGTGTATGTGAACAAGATCCTGAGAGGATAATGGAGGAGAAGGGATTGCAGCGTGGCCTGGGTGGTGATTTCTCGCTTTCTGTCTCTCTTTGTCTTTCTGGCGAGT
>NW_006204503.1:331132-358556 GCF_000334495.1 Tupaia belangeri chinensis | reverse complement strand
AAAAAAAAAAAAAAAAAAAAAAATACTTTTTGCTATATACTTTTTGCCAGAAAAAGTAACAGAGAGAGAAAAAGAGGGAATGTGAGAAATCATCATCCTGGAAGGATAGCCACACTGCAAGCAAGCCCTTTTCCTGTTGGGATATTGGGCACGTTTGCACACATGCTTGGTCTGTTTTTCAAGCTGCTGGGTCCAGAACTCGAATTCCTCAGTTAGCCAGGTGGGGTTCAGCCACCTTAACCTTCATGCCATCTGCTGGCCCAGCAGATTCTTAAAAATGGAATTACTGAGGCAAAAGTAACATGCTCATTTTTTTTTTTTTTTAATTCTTTTTCTTTTGGAGAGGTTTATGCTATAGGGCGCGTGTGCTCGCCAGAAAGACAGAGACAGAGAGATAGAAAGCAAGAAATCACCTCCCGGGGGGATGGCCATGCCACAATCCCTTCTCCTCCATTCTCCTCTCGGGATCTTGGGCACGCATGCACACATGCCCGGTGTGAGTTTAAGCCATTGGATCCAGGACTCGAACTGTGGTCGGCTACATGGGAGTCCAGTGACATAGCCATTACACTAATTGCTGGTCCCATGTGCTCATTTTCAAGACCTGTGATTCATGTTTTCATTCTGCCATCCATCCAGAAAGGCTGAAACACATTACTTAGCAGTGTTTGACACTGTCCTGTACCTTCTTATACTAATTTATATAATATTTTCCAGTTTGATGTGTGAAATAGATTCCCATTTAAGTTTATATTTTTGTTAGACTGAACTTTTTTTTAAGAGAGAGATTTTTGCTATAGAGCACATGTACTCTCTGGAGAGACAGAGGGACAGAAAGCAAGAATCTCCTTTGGAAGATGGTCATGCCGCAAACCCTTCTCCATTCTCTAAGGATTTTGGACATGCATGCACATGTGCCGGGCATGAGTTTTAAGCTGCTGGGTCCGGGACTCGAACCAAGTTTGACTATGTGGGAGTCTAATGACATAACCATAATACCATCTGCTGGCCCCATAGATTGAATGTTTTAATATATTTATGAGCAATTGATATTTCTTTTCTATATTTTTGCCTAGTTTTTTTTTTTTTTTTTTCCTAGTTTTTTTTTTAGTTTCTGTTTTATTGATTTAAAAATACTTTTATCTATAAAGAATATCACCTCTTTTTACATAGTGCAGTTTTTTCCTCATTGCATTATTGTTTTACCTTTTAATTTTGTTCATTTAAAAAAATTCACTTTTTTTTTTTTACTAAGTGACCATTCTCCTTGTTCTAAAAAATATATCACACAATATAAAGTTTTATACATTTAAAAACTATGACAGTCACAATTTGCTTTGAATGTTATAATCTAGTGGTGATGGCAGGAAAACAGATGAAGATCTATATATATATGTATGAGATAAAAGTAGTATGTGTATATAATTGTTGAGGCTGGGTGATAAGTTCTTGGGGGTTTTCTATATCTGCTCTTCTTTTATGTATTTATGACAGTTTTCATAGTATACTATTTTTTTGAAAAAAAATTTTTTGTTGAGAGTTTTTTTTTTGCTATAGGGTGTGTGTGCTCACCAGAAAGACAGAGAGACAGAAAGTGAGAAATCACCCCCTGGGTGGGATGCCATGCTGCAATCCCTTCTCCTCCATTCTCCTCTCGGGATCTTGGGCATACATGCAAACGCACCCAGTGTGAGTTTAAGCCACTGGGTCCAGGACTCGAACCGTGGTCAACTACATAGGAGTCCAGTGACATGCCATTACGCCAACTCCTGGTCCCTTGAATTTTTTTTTTAGGAATTATTTTATTTAACTTTATTTATTTACTTATTTCAATTTGACCAGGGAGAGAGAGAGAAAGAAAGTGAAAAAGCAAGCTGCCAGGTTCAGGACTCGAATCACAGCCAGCCCTGTAGGAGTCCAGTGTCCTTAACCATCACGCCACCTTCTGACCCCCATAGTATACTTTAATACACATTTCATAATATACAAGATTTAACAAAAAGAAAAAATATACAGTGAAAAGTCTTACTTTCATATCTATCTCATAACTATTATTTTGACATTGCCAAAACAAAATTCCTTCTTGGTGTCTTTTGACCAATTCCAATTCTATCTCCAGAAGAAACTTTCGTCATAATTGTGTATATGTAGCTTTACTTTTATGTGTATTTACAAATTTATAAAATATTCTCAAAAATAAAAGTTTAATGTACATATCTCATTACACTTGAATTTAAAGATATTTCAAGATTATTTAAATAGATTATGTAAATAGATTATTTACCTATTTCATCTTATCAGTTAAAATCAAATATAACATAAATTCTGGAGAAAACACATTCCCTTTTTGCTGAAGATAATACTACCAACAAATCTCTTAAATATGCTCTCATAACGAAGCTGTCAAAGAGGCGTATTCTATTATTGATAAGATGAAGGAGACGAAAACAAAATACTTTTCTACTCCTGTTTCTTCTTTGGAGCAAAACAGTGCTGTATTTCAAGAGTGGTCCATCCACTTAGCTTGAGGAAGTTACTTACTGAAATGCAGATTCTTAAACTCTAAAATAGGTACATAGTTACTCATTCCTCAAAGATTGTCATGGATTTAATTTAGATAGGACAAAAAGAGACGTAAAAACTAAATTAGAAAGGAAACTCAAAAAGGGTGAATCACAGGACTGGCAGGTGGGTGGCCGCTAAGGGTGCTGGACTCCCACATGGACAATCGTGGTTCAGGTCCTAGACCTGGTGGCTTTCTTTCTCACTTTCTCTCTCTATCTGTTTGTCTATTTCTCTCACTGTGTCCCTTTCTGGTCAAATTGAAATAAATAAACAAACAAATAAATAAATAAAAGATAAGTAAAATAATTCTTTTTTAAAAAAGATGAATTACTAACTACTAGAATTTTAAATGCCATTCACTTGGAAAAAAGCAGAATATTTTAGTGGAAAAACTTACTATTGTCGTTCAGGTATTTCTGATTATTTAAACTGGATTGATTAGGTTCTCCTAATTTATAAATTTATATTCATTTTCAATTATTTTTTTTTCTTTGTTTAGGTGCCCCCCATTGATGGATATTACTCTACACATGTTGAATGGATATCTTCTTGCATCTAAAGCCTACCTTAGTGCTCACCTGAAGGAAACAGCAGAGCAAGACAGGCCTTCCCAGAATAATACAATAGGTTTAGTTGGACAGACTGATGCTCCAGAAGTTACCAGAGAAGAATTGAAAAATGCATTACTGGCTGCTCAGGTAAATTTTGCTAGAGTGAAATTTGGTCAGGTAAATTTTGCTAGAGTGAAATTTGGTCAGGTAAATTTTGCTAGAGTGAAATTTGGTCAGGAAGGTCAAGAACTTCCCCCATGAATATGATCAATTAAATAGATGGCATGTTACTCCCCCTCTGTACATTGGTGGCATTATGCATTCCTTTTATAACAGCCTCTATTATAATGATGTTACCTTTCCTTCTGAATATCAGATGGACTATATTACTGAGATCAGGAATAATCTTTTTACTTTTATCTACATTTATTTTATGCTGACTTTATTCCCATGCCATAAGTTTTCTTCAGTTTCTTCTGGGATATCTTTTTTTTTTTTTTTAAAGAATTATTTTTTATTTTATTTAACTTTATTTATTCATAATTTGAGCAGAGAGGGACAGAGATGGGGAGAATGAGAAAGCTAGCCACCAGGTCCAGGACTTGAACCACAGTCAGCCATGTGGGAGTCCAGCGCCCTAACCACCATGCCACGTGCCGGCCCCTGGGATATCTTTTTTTTTTTAGAGGTTTTTGCTATAGGGCGCATGTGTTCGCCAGCCAGACAGAGACAGACAGAGAGACAGGAAGCAAGAAATCACCCCCCGGGGGGGATAGCCACGCTGCAATCCCTTCTCCTCCATTCTCCTCTTGGGATCTTGGGCACGCATGCACACGTGCCCGGGGTCCAGGACGCGAACCGTGGTCGACTACGTGGGAGTCCAGCGACATAACTATTATGCTAACTGCTGGTCCTTAGGGTATCTTTTTTTTCTGTGCAGCTTCCTCTTCTGGTTTAGGAACAATTTGCTTGTTTTCAGTGAGGATCATCTCGATATGGCAGGGGGAGCTCATGTATGGGTTAATCCGCCCATGAGCTCTGTATGTACGACTGCTCATCTTTGATGCTTTGTGCACCTGAATGTGCTCAGTGACTGGAGAATCTACATCTAACCCCTAAAGTTCAGCATTACTCTCTGCATTTTTAAGCATGTGCAGCAAAAATTCAGCACTCTTTTTGGGCCTCCTACCTTGTGTCCAGCCTCACATCTACCAACTCCATCATTGTAACAATGGAATGGCACACACTGCTTCTGTAAAGTGACATTCTTCAGATACTTGGTGGCTTTTCAGATATGCATACCCTTGATGGTCTAGGCAGTTTCACGAGTGTTCTTAAAGTGAACACGAAGATTAGAACCTCTTAACTTGCATGACTTTGTGGGGTTCTCTGGGTCAAATGAATAGTGAACCATTTTCAAAGATCACCTCAGGCCGCTAATGAGAAGAGCGGAATAATCTTCTTGGTAATGAGTTTAATAACCTCTATATAAGAGATTTATGTAAGATTTATATTTTAACAAAATATAAAACTTTAGGTGTTCTGAGATTATAGTTATACGTTCATTCACTCATTCAACAAAACCTTATGTGCCAACTAATGTTCCTAGTACTGGGGATATAGTAGTAAAGAATATAAAATCCTTGTTTATTTGTATCTTAAGAGCAAATGGGGCCAGCAGGTTGTGTGGAGGTTAAGGTGCTTGGCCTTACATAGCTGTCTGTGCTGTTCAAGTCCTGGACCCAGCAGCTTGGGAATCATGCTGGATGCATGTATGTGTAGTGTGTGCACCCACAATTCCAAGAGGAGACTGGAAGAGAAGTGATTATAGCATGGCCATCCCCCCTGAGAGGGTGCTCTTTCTTTTTCTCTCTCTTTTTGTGTCTCTCTCTGGCAAGTGCATGTGCCTTATAGTGAAAACAGAAGAGTAAATGGTAGGAAAAAAGTCAAAGTGGTGCAGGCAGACAATAAACAGAAAAATAAGTATAGTCATGTGCTGCTTAGTGATGAGATATGTTCTGAGAAATGTGTTATTAGGTGAATTTCGCTGTGTAAAAACATCATAGGGTTTATTTACATAGACCTATTTATGGTCTAGCCCACGACACACCGGGGATTATATGGTATAGACTATTATAATCATTTGGGGCCATGCCTTTTTTTTTTTTTTTAAGAATTATTTATTTGAGACCAGCAGTTGGCGTAATGCCTATGTTGCTGGACTCCCAGGTAGTCAACTGCCATTTGAGTCCTAGACTTGGTGGCATAAACTCATGCCAGGGGTGTGTATGTGCATGCCCAAGATCGTGAGAGGAGAATGAAGGAGAAGGGATTGTGGCATGGCCATCCCCCTGGGGGATGATTTCTCACTTTCTGTCTCTCTGTCTCTCTGGTGAGTGCATGTGCTCAATTTCAAAAATCTCTTCAAAAAAAAGAAAAAAAAAAAAAAAGAAAAGAAAGAATTATTTATTTGAGACCAGCAGTTGGCGTAATGGCTATGATGCTGGACTCCCATGTAGTCAACTGCCATTTGAGTCCTAGACTTGGTGGCATAAACTCATGCCAGGTGTGTGTATGTGCATGCCCAAGATCGTGAGAGGAGAATGGAGGAGAAGTGATTGTGGCATGGCCATCCCCCTGGGGGATGATTTCTCACTTTCTGTCTCTCTGTCTCTCTCTGTCTTTCTGGCAAGCACATGTGCCCTATAGCAAAAACCTCTCCAGAAAAAGAAAAAAACAAACAATTATTTATTTAATTTTATTTATCATTATTATTATTATTTTCAATTTGACCAGAAAAAGACAGAGAGAGAAAGCAAAAAAGCAAACCACCAGGTTTGGGACTCAAACCACAGCTGACCATCTGGGAGTTCAACACCCTGTCACCAGGCCTCCTGCCACATTCTTTTTCTTTAGGTTTTTGCCATACGGTACTTATACTTGCTGGAGAGACAGAGAGAGATACAGAGGGAAAGTGAGAACTCACCCCCAAGGGGTCAGTCCTTTCTCTTCCATTCTCCTCCTGGGATTTTGGGCATGCACACACATCTGCCTGGCATGATTTTCAAGCTGCCAGGTCCAGGATTTGAACCTTGATCAGTTAGTTATGTGGAATCCAGTGCTTTAACCATCATGCCACCTGCTGACTCCAGGGCCACTTTCTTATATGCAATCCGTCATTGATGATGTCATTGTGTGGCCTATGACATACATAATAAAAGGTCAGGCAGTGATAAGTCATATGACAATATGAACAGCCCAAATTTAAATTTAGAAAAGTTCTAAAACAATGTAAAATTTTACTGAAACCTTACATAGTCATTTTTAAATAATGCAGGAGATGTGACATGATAAAAATGTTAAGCAGTTTGAGGTCTTCAAAGAGGAAATGTTTTTTAGTTTGAAATATATTTTCTGAAATCTTCTCATTGGCAATAAGGGGAATTAGGAGTAACAATATAGGGCCACAATCCATTATCTGTAATGTAGAAATCTAAAACACTATAAAATCTGAAGCATTTCTTTTATACTTCAGTTGGCAGAAAAAGTTAACTTGATGTGAACTCATTTGATAATAGAAACTTGACCTGAATGATATGAAGCTGTTTGTGGTCTTTATTACACTTACTGTGTTTTGCTGCAGAAATATTAATATGTTTTATTACAAGGTACTGCCCTACTTTCTGCTTAGGGGTCTTACATAATATTTCAGTTTTTAAAAATTCCAGCTTTTAAAATAAATCTATCCCTAGAAGTTTCAGGTAAAGGATTTAGGATAATAATAGCCAACTTGTATATAATGCTTACTGTACACTGGGTGCTAGTCTAAGTTCTTTATATTAAGTCATTTAACTTTTTTTTTTTTTAAAGAATTATTTTATTTAGCATTATTTATTTATTTGTTTAATTTGACCAGAGAGGGACAGAATGTGAGAGAGAGAGCCGCCAGGTCCAGGACTCGAACCACAGTCGGCCATGTGGGATTCCAGCACTCTTAACCATCACACCACCTGCTGATTCCTAAGTCATTTAACTTTTACAGCCAACCTATGCAGTATACTATTATCTTCATTTTTACAGACTGGGAAAATGAAACTCAAAAAGGTTAAGTGACTTGGCCACCCCCTGGGGGTGATTTCTCACTTTTCCTCTCACTGTTTCTGTCTCTTTCTGGCGGGTATATGGACCCCAAGGCAAAAACCTCTAAAAATAAAATTACACATCTGGTAAATGGAAGGGCTAGGACTCTTACCTGGGTAGAATGGCAAACACAAACAAAACAATCTGCAGACAAAACCCAAAATAACAGCAACCAAAAACCCTTCAACCTTAAACATGATGACTATAAAGTATTAATTATCACTTTATAATCATCAGAGTCTTGAACATTTAGCTCACAAAATTATTTTTATTTATTTATTTATTTTTGGAGAGGTTTTTGCTATAGGGCGTGTGCACTCGCCAGACAGAACAGAGAGAGACATAGAGACAGAAAGCGAGAAATTACCCCCCATGGGGGATGGCCACACCACAATCCCTTCTCTTCCATTCTCCTCTCAGGATCTTGTGCACACACGCACACATACCCGGCGTGAGTTTAAGCCACCGGGTCCAGGACTCGAACCACAGTCAACTGCATGGGAGTCCAGTGACATAGCCATTACGCTAACTGCTGGTTCCCTCACATAATTATTTTTTATCCCAGGCAATGGCTATCTTTCAGAGGGCATGTCATATTTTCATTTCTTCTTGCTTGATAAGAGTGTTTATAGCTTTTTTAAATGTATTTAGGGACCTCAAGTAGATCACCATTCAAGTTCTTATTCTAGGAGATGACACTCAAGCTTGTAGACTGAGCAACAGTGAGTTGTACAGAATAGATAATAAGGTAGAATCTTGCAAAACTAGGATCTTGAAGACTTTGTCTTCAAGTTAAAGGGAAAAGAACCGTGAGAAGTGACTCCTAGGCATTATTTTTTTTCTAGGCATTAATTATTAACCATCACTGTCAGAATGATTAGTCGTTAGCCAGGTGATAAGTAGAGGGAAATATAGGGTAGGGATAGAATCCTGGAAAAAGTGGGAGATTATGAGGAAGGTAAGGAGATTCTGGGAGAAGTCAGTTTTGCTGAGGACTTGTTTTAGATATCACTGAATCAGAAAATACCCTTCTTCTTTTTTCTTTTCTTTTTTTTTAATGTTTTTGAGAGATAGTTTTCAGGCATGAATGTTCACCAGAGGGACAGAGAGAGACAGAAAACAAGAAATTTCCCTCCCATAGGGAGGGATGGCCATGCCATCTCTTCTCCTCTGTTCTCCTCTTGGGATTTTGGGCATATATGCACATGTGCCTGGCATGAGTTTCAAACTGCCTGGTCCAGGACTTGAACCGCAGTCCATTGTGTGGAAGTCTGCCTTAACAACTTTGCTACCTGCTGGCCCAGAATACCCTTCTAGGTAGCTGTTCTTAAACTGAAGTCCAGGGATCTGCCTTAGAGATACGTGACTTTCTTGAAATTATGCAATACGTTTGTTTACAGATATTAATTTTTCTGGAGAGAGGGTATATAGTTTCCTTTAGATTCTTGAAGGTTCATTACCCTAAATAGGTGAGAACCACTGCTCTATAGATTGCTCACTTCTTTTAGAGTTATTTCTTTATATGTCTGTATTTTCAGAAACTATTATTTTATTACTGTTTATGTGAAAACAAAATCAGATTTGGTTTTCAAACCAACTTCTCAGAGACTTCAGACATTCACCATATTTATTTGCTTGTAGGATAGTGCAGCAGTCCAGATTCTCTTGGAAATCTGCTTACCTACCGAAGAGGAAAGAGCAAAGTGTGTCAGTCCGGACAGCTTGCTAAGGAATACCCAAGGTGTTATTACCACTAGCACTCTAACTAAAGGAATGGAGGAAGGAGAAGACAATTTGCTCTGTAACCTTCGAGAAGTCCAGTGCCTTATCTGTTGTCTATTGCACCAAATGTACATTGCAGATCCCAACATTGCTAAACTTGTTCACTTTCAGGTCTGTTTTTAAAGAGTAATGCTTTATGGTTGAACTTTGTTTTTCTTGGGGACTTTAAAATACTAAATTAATATGGGTCATTTAAAAGCTAGAGATAGCACAAATGATCATGGTTCTTTGCAATATGGAAAAAAAAAATCCAGATTTTTTTTTCTTTCTTTTTTTTTTTTTTTTTAATAATTACTTAACTTGGGGACCAGCAGGTGGCATGGAGTTAGGGCACTGGACACTCTCACATGGCTGACCATGGTTCAAGTCCCAGACCTGGCAGCTTGATCTCTCACTGTCTCTCCCTCTGTCTCTCTCTGGTCAAATTAAAATAAAATGAATGAATAAATAAAATTATTCTTTTAAAAAGAAGAATTATTTAACTTAATTTATTTTTTCTCATTTATTTATTTTAATTTGACCAGAAAGTGACAGAAAGAGAGGGAGGGAGGGAGGGAGGGAGGGGGGAGAGAGAGAGAGAGAGAGAAAGAGAGAGAGAGGGAGAAGAAAGTAAGTGTGAAAGTAAGCCACCAAGTCTGGGACTTGAACTACGGTCAGCCACGTGGGAGTCCAGAACCCTTAACCACCATGCCACCTGCCAACACCCCCCCTTTTTAAAAAAGATCATTTATTTATTTAGTTCAGATTTTTAAGTTTTTTTTTTTTTTACCTAACAAAATGGTCAGATAAGTTATTTATAGTCTACTGCATTAGAATATGTAATGCCATAATAGGTGGAAGGCATTGTAGCCCTTTGAGCAGCTTTTACAGAAAGGAAGTGAAACTTTCATTTATATTTTTATTGTATTTGATTTATAGTTATTTTTTTTTTCTAATCCTTTCCCCCTTTCTGTTGAGATAGGGTTATCCATGTGAACTTTTGCCTCTGACGGTCGCAGGTATTCCATCTATGCACATCTGTCTGGATTTCATACCTGAGCTTATCGCACAGCCAGAACTTGAAAAACAGGTAATAAATATTTTGGAGCTTTAGGAAAATGTTGATGATCTCTATTAAGTATTATATAAAACATTTTGGTAAGTTTTTAATACTTAATGACATTTTTGAAAACCATGTAATATTTGGATTTTGTATTACAGATATTTGCCATCCAGTTGCTTTCTCACTTGTGTATCCAGTATGCATTACCAAAGTCACTTAGTGTGGCTCGCTTAGCTGTCAATGTTATGGGAACTTTGCTGACAGGTGTGTAGTCAATCAGCCATCAGAGCAACAACTTCAAAATTTGTACATACATTTATTGAATTTAGTGGCACAATTTTTTATGTCACTACCAAACAATATGACACAATATGTATAACTACGAGTTTAACTTTTGCCATCTTTTGCATTATTCTTGTTTTGAAAATTTTTCTATTTCCAAATGTAACTTACAGAGCAAATTAATAGGTAGGCAAATTAAATATGTAAATATACATATATTTAAGTATAATAATTGGCTAAATATAATAATTATCTTTCTCTTTTTTTTTTTTTAGACAGGTTTTTGCTATAGGGTGCAGGTGCTGGCTGGAGAGACAGAGAGATAAAGACAAAAAGCAAGAAATCACTGCCTGGTGGGATGGTCATGCTGGAATCCCTTCTCCATTCTTCTCTTGGGATTTTGGGCATGCATACACACACGTCCAGTGTGTTTTAAGCTTCCCGGTCCAGGACTTGAACTGTAGTTGACTATGTGGGAGTCCAGCGACATAACCATTACACCACCTGCTAGTCCCAGCTTTCTGCATTTTAAAAATGGAAACCAAATATATTTTCTGAATATAATTATGTCAGCAGAAAATAAGTTGTTAGTTGTTAACTTCTAATATATATCCTACTTTTTAATAAAAATGTATTATTATTATTATTTAATTTGCTATAGGGCCGAGAGAGAGAGAGAGAGAGGTATTATTATTATTTAATTTGCTATAGGGCCTCAGCAGAGAGAGAGAGAGAGAGAGAGAGAGAGAGAGCAAGCCAGCCAGCCACCAGGTCTGGACTCACATTGCCGTCAGCCATGTAGGAGTCTAGCACCTTTAACTACCACATTACCCACTGGCCCCTATATCCTAACATCTTAATCACTTTCTGGTTTGTTGAATAAAATGGTATGAAGAGAACTACTTTAAAATACATGAACTATAACTCAGTTCTTTATAAGTTACAGCTTAGTTATTTTAGTTTTCTTTCTCAGTGTTCCCATAATACCGTGTTAATTTTTCTTTCAATTGTTTTCACCTCATGTTATAATTATTTATAATGGCTTAGAGTGTTCAATGCCTGGGGCAAGCAGGTGGTATGGTGCTTAATTAAGGTGCTGGACTTCTACATGGTTGGCCATGGTTCAAGTCTAGACTGAGCCACTTGAAAATTATGCCAGGCATATGTGTGTGTGTGTGTCCAAAATCCTGAAAGAAGAATGGAGAAGGGATTGTGGTGTAGCCATCCCCTTGGGATGTGGTTTTTCACTTTCCTCTCTCTGCCTCTCTCTAGTGAGACCATGTACCCTATGGAAAAATGAGCAAACAAACCAAAAGTGTTTACACCACCTAAATTCAATCACTGTGCACCACTAACTGGCATTGTGACCTTGAAAAAATTTCTTAACCTCTCTAAGATGTATTTTAGAGTGTTCTCATGTGAAATTGGTATCATAATAGTACTTTTCTCATTCATATGCTTGTGAGAATTAAATGAAATAATGCATATAATGCACTTATGACAATACTTGAGCATAATAAGGATTTACATTTTGGATAATGACTGACTGCTAGATTTTGAGCTCTCTGAAGGCAGTGACCTACTATATATTAGAAAACTTAGTACCTCCAGCACAGAGCACGGTACTTAGTATGTTATATAGAACAAATATGTTGAATTTATGTCTGTAAAGTAAGAATTTTGTTTCACTTCTTTCCAACAGTTTTAACACAGGCTAAGCGGTATACTTTTTTCATGCCAACTCTGCCAAGTTTGGTCTCTTTTTGTCGAGCATTTCCCCCGCTTTATGAGGATATTATGTCTTTGCTGATCCAAATAGGGCAGGTTTGTGCTTCTGATGTTGCCACTCAGACAAGGGACATTGATCCAATTATTACACGTAAGTGGTAACTCATTTTCAAAACTTACCTTATCTCAAACAGAAAGGCCAAATTCCTTTCCAGATTTCTTGCCCTAATTTGTATTTCTTTCCTTCTGTTTGTAGGTCTCCAGCAAATAAAGGAGAAACCAAGTGGATGGTCACGAATCTGTAAAGATCCAACTTATAAAAATGGATCCAGGGACATTGGAAGCATGGACCCTGATGTACAGCTCTGTCATTGTATTGAAAGTACAATAATTGAAATAATAAACATGAGTGTTAACGGAATTTAAAGAAAAAAAAACCTTAAAACAAAAATGAAGCTGTTTGCTGCACATACCAGCATGAATCTGCTATAAGTAACAACTGTACATTGAATGGGAACAGTAATATCTTGGAATCACTAAAACAATTCAGTTCAACATGAATACAGCTTAGGACTCTGAGAACTATGCTTGCTTGTATTTGATTGGCACATCTTTGAATCTGCTTTGCTAATATGTTTATATTGTAGCAACTGAGCATTTTTCCATTGGGAGCACATTAAAAAAAATCATTACTAAAAAGGGAATTTGGCCCTGTATTTAGCTTTTGAGACGAAGAAAGACTCCAATCCTTTGAGTTTCTTCTGAAAATGAGTCTGGGTAGCCCTTCTGTTTATTTTAACTTTGAGTTTATTACATGTGACAAAGATGCAATGATAGGAGGCAGAAAAAGGGAGCAGAGGAAGGGAGAATTCAGGAAAAATTAGGAGTTAACACCCAAACAGAAGCCTCAAGGACTTGTAATAAAAGTAATAGTAATGCAAATTGGAATTCTGATTCTCCAGATTAACAGTATTGAAAGGCTTTAAAAAAGGCAAATGACTTTTGTAAATTATTTCCATGGGATTACAAATGAAGATAAGATTTTACATATTTGCTTCAATTTTTATTCATACATGAAGCCATATGTTTAAAGAGATACTTGAATAATTTGGAATTTTCAGATATTGGTTTAAAAGTGTTTACAGAAACATCTTTGTGCAAAGTAGAACCTGAAAGTTGGTCTCTTTTAATTTCTATTTTAAATTTATTTTTATAATACTTTATTAACTTATCTAATGTGGAGAGGGGAGAAATATGTATCAAATCAAGCTTAGAGCAATAAAACCCACTGGATTAAGGAGGAGCTGTTGGTTTGTCATCAGGATTATGATTCACATTTTACTTTTAGAAAAAAATATATATACAGTATTTAAACCTCAGGAAAAATTAAAATGTGGAAAATACTGTCTTGCTGAAGGATTTTGCAGTACTGTTATTAATTTCTGTTCATTAGGTAGATACATTCAGGTAACCCATAATCCTCATTAAAAAAAATTAAGTATCTAATACAAGGTACTTCTCTTTGCTCTTTGAGATATATACCTCAACATACACTATTTTCCCCCCACTTGAAACAGACCTCTTCACTTGTTAAAAAAAAAAAAAAAAGTTGGGCAGGCTAATAAGAAAACATGATTTTTAAGAAAAGAAATTTAACTTTAGCTTTTTCACTAGCAAATAGTCACATCTCATTTTCCTCCTCGTAAAATGAGGTTACTACTGGCCTTACCTCATAAAGGTATTCTATAAGAACTAGTTTGTAGCTGTTTCAAATCATGAAGTGCATAATAGTATCATATGTGATAGAATATTTATAACTTTTTATTAGATGCTTAATGTTCAATTAAGTAATTTTGATGCAAAAAATTTAATTTCTATTTTAAATTTATTTTTATAATACTTTATTAACTTATCTAATGTGGAGAGGGGAGAAATATGTATCAAATCAAGCTTAGAGCAATAAAACCCACTGGATTAAGGAGGAGCTGTTGGTTTGTCATCAGGATTATGATTCACATTTTACTTTTAGAAAAAAATATATATACAGTATTTAAACCTCAGGAAAAATTAAAATGTGGAAAATACTGTCTTGCTGAAGGATTTTGCAGTACTGTTATTAATTTCTGTTCATTAGGTAGATACATTCAGGTAACCCATAATCCTCATTAAAAAAAATTAAGTATCTAATACAAGGTACTTCTCTTTGCTCTTTGAGATATATACCTCAACATACACTATTTTCCCCCCACTTGAAACAGACCTCTTCACTTGTTAAAAAAAAAAAAAAAAGTTGGGCAGGCTAATAAGAAAACATGATTTTTAAGAAAAGAAATTTAACTTTAGCTTTTTCACTAGCAAATAGTCACATCTCATTTTCCTCCTCGTAAAATGAGGTTACTACTGGCCTTACCTCATAAAGGTATTCTATAAGAACTAGTTTGTAGCTGTTTCAAATCATGAAGTGCATAATAGTATCATATGTGATAGAATATTTATAACTTTTTATTAGATGCTTAATGTTCAATTAAGTAATTTTGATGCAAAAAATAAAAACATATACTTAAAATACCATAAGAATTTTCATATTTTTAAATGAGGCAGTTTTGTAGTCTCTTAAGATGAAATACAACTGTTCCTGTTTTGTTTTGTTCCTCTTTTTAAACTGAGGCCTTGGAATACTTTGTGTGAATAAGCATATCCTAAGAGTTCAGAAGAGGTTGAAGTATGTTTTCTAACTAAATGCAGTGCACATTCCTGGATCAATTTTCAAAGACTGGTCAAAACCTGCTGTGTTAAAATAATAACATATGCTGTTTTCATCAGATTTACTGATGATGTAAATAAGATGTAAATATATTAGTAAATGTTAATATTCATGTATTTTAAGTTAAGGTTATAAAATTTGTCAAAATGTGATTTTTTTTATTCAAGTGAAAACAGATGTGTGCAGCTATTTTGAATATTGGTTTATAAACATTCATATTCTTTATCAAATGAACTTGTAGTTTTTTTGTGTTTCATTCTACTACATTTAGCCTGAAAAGAATCTAGGACTGTCTGGCTTCAAGGCCTATGTGTATCCTTTTCTCTTATGCTATATACATTAAATAGCAGAACAAAGTTAGAGCTGATTGATATCTGTAGGAATTTGGGAGACAAAATGAGAATAGTTACTCTGGCGTAGTTACTTAAAAGATCTGATGTTTTTTTAAAATTATAAAGCAAAATAACACAATTTGAAGGTATTTTAAAGGATTTATTTGATAAATTATCCTTCATCACACTTTCCTAACAGTAAATTGCTCTTTCGTCTTTGCTTATTCATATAAATTTTCATATTCCTGAATTCCTTTTTTTTTTTAAAAAAAGAGATTTTTGCTATAGGGTGCATGCACTTGCCAGAGACACAGAGACAGATGGAAAGCAAGAAATCACCCCCCCCAGGGGGTGGCCATGGCCGTGTTGCTTTGGTTACTCATGCACACATGCCAGTGTGAGGCTTTTTAAAAAAATATTCTTTTATTTAACTTTATTTATTTATTAATTTTTATTTTGACCAGAAAGGGACAGAGCAAGTAGAGAGAATGTGAGAAAGCAACTGCCAGGTCTGCAACTCGAACCGTGGTCAACCATGTGGGAATCCAGCATCCTTAACTACCATGCCACCTGCTGGCCTGCCAGTATGAGTTTTACGTAGGCAGGTCTGGGACTTGAACTGTGGCTGACTACATGAGAGTCCAGCAATGAAACCATTATGCCATCCACTGGTCTTGAGTATGCTTTAAAAAAAAAAAAAAAGATTTATTTAACTTTATTTATTCATTCATTTATTTTAATTTGACCAGAGAGAGACAGAAAAAGAGAGAGAGGGAAAGAAAGTGAGAAAGCAAGCCACCAGGCCTGGGACTCAGAACCTTGGTCAGTTATATGGGAGTGTCCAGCACCTTAACCACCATGCCACCTGCTGGACCGAGTCTGCTATTTTCAATCAGTTTTATATGATTTTTTTGTCTTGAAATTATTTTTTTATAATTTATTGGCTTCATAATCTATTGAAATTGATACGTTATAACCACCTTCCCATTACTACATTGGAAAGTTTATAATTTTTCCCAGTATTACAATAGACACCATTAATGTATTACTTTTTCTTTTAGATTGTCTTTAGGATAAATTTCTGGGATTAAGATTACTAGGTCAAAGGGTAAAGTTTATTTTTTAATTTTATTTATTTTTTTGAAGAGGTTTTTTTTTACTATAGGGCACATGCGCTCCCCAAAAAGACAGAGAGACAGAAAGCAAGAAATCACCTTCCAGTGGGGATGGCCCTGCCACAATCCCTTCTCCCCCATTCTCTTCTCTGGATCTTGGGCACACAGGCACACGTGCCTGGCGTGAGTTTAAGCCACCAGGTCTGAGACTTGAACCACCGTTGAATACATGGGAGTCCAGCAACATAGCCATTACACAATCTGCTGGTCCCAAGGGGTAAAGCTTATTTTTATGGCTACAAGTTTTGTCATTTTCAGAGGATACAATAAAACAACCGAAAGTGAGGCAAGCCAATCAACTAGCCCTCTCCTCTTTCCTCTTCCCAGCATGCCTCCATCCTTAAACTAAGTACTTAAATTTTAGGTTTTCTTTTTTTGAGAGAGAGATTTTCGCTATAGGGCGCGTGCGCTCGCCAGACAGAGAGACAGAAAGCAAGAAAACACCCTCCGGGGGGGATGGTCACGCCGCAATCCCTTCTCCATTCTCTCGGGATCCTGGGCACGCACGCACACGCACCCGGCGTGAGTTTTAAGCCACCGGGTCTGGGATGCGAACCGTGGTTGACTACGTGGGAGTCCAGCGACATAGCCATTATGCTAACTGCTGGTTTCCTAAATTTTAGGTTTTTAAAGAATTATTTAACTTCATTTATGTATGTTAATTTGACCAAAGAGAGAAAAAGAGAGGAAGCAAGCTGCCAGGTTCAGGATTGGAACCATGGTCAGCTCCGTGGGAGTCCAGCACCCTCAACCAACTGGTCACCTGCTGGCCCGAATTCTACAATTTTTAAAAAAGAAACAATTTGGTGGGATCATGCATAACCTCCTCTGTATGGAAATTCATGTGCACTTAGCAATGAAGAATAAATTGGTGCTAGGAGGGATGTAAGGCTGTTAAGTCTTAAGGGAGTTAGAAGTGATTTGATAGCAAAACTCCACAGTTGATGTCAGTATCTGAGAAAGGCCTGAATATTATGAAATATTGTAGTCAGCTGTCATAGAGCCTTCTTGCCTAGGTTGGCTCTGTAGTGGGGCAATTCCTCAGTCATTTCTTCCATACCTTGGCTACTATAAAATGGAAATTGAAGTTGGCTCTGATGCATGCTCAGGGAACTTGGCAAAGCCTAAAGATGTCTCCTCTCCAGTTCCCAAGGAATTTGCTGCCTGGACAGTTTCCAAACTCAAACGGAAAAGATGTTTTCCTTTTTTTTCTTTTAAAATCCAACTTAATTTTATTTCTATGCATATAAAAATAAGCACTATAGTATTAGAAATTACTGGGTTTGGGGGCTAGCAGGTGGCGTGGTGGTTAAAGCAGCTGGACTCCCACATGGCTGACCACAGTTTGAATCCCGGACATGGGAGCTTGCTTTCTCACTTTCCTTCTCTCTCATTGTCTTTCTCTGGTCAACTTCAAAAAATAAAATAAATGATTGGTTTTGAACATAAAAAAATGTTATTTTACTATTCAGGCTGAATTTAAGTCCTTACGTTTTCTTTTTGAAGAATTACTTAATTTTCTTTTAATTTTTGTTTTATACATTTACTCACCACATCACTTTGCTTTTTTAAGTTGAATTTACCCAGTATAAATTCACTTCACACCAGTCCACTTGAGGATACTAGACACATTATCATCAACGACAATAACCTATTTCTGTGACCTATAAACATCCTGCTTCTCTATTTTCCTCCAAAGACGCTTTCCTTTGAAAAGAAGCGGGGAGATCTGCTTGACTGCTTCACTCTTCCGGTGCCGCGGAGTACCACGGGTCTGTTTATTTCCGAGGCTTCCATTGGGTACCAGAGTCCTGGCGCCGGGATTGGTTGAGTGGTTTCTGGTCTTGGCGCGTGGTTGGCTGTCTGGACGCGCGCGGGAATTGGACAGCAGGCGCGGAGGGGCGGGAGGCGGGAATTCGTCCGGGCTTGTGGAGCGGTCCGTCGGGCGCCGGACCCGAGGCTACGTAGAGCGGTTGCGAGTCTGCGACCCGGCCGGGGCGGCTGCCGGGTGAGGAAGAGCGAGCCGGGGCAAAGCTCTTGCTCTTTTCTGCCAGGACCCCGTTTTATTTGCCTCCAGACCTTGGTTTCCATTTTCTCGCGTGAACCAGTCCAGGCTGCGTTGCTCGGGTTTCCCCCGGGATTGACAAGGCTGAGGGAAGTAAAGGGAAGGGCGCGAAGCCTGCCGCAGGTGCGTCCTACTTTGGCCCAGCTGCCTTACAGGCCCGTCGGGGCTGCCTGGATCACCCAGGCCTTGGGGAGCTCGCCTGACTGGGAGGAGGGAAGGGCAGCCCGGGGGAGCCCAGGAGAAAAGGAGGCTGCACTTCGCGGCGGGAGGCGGCGGCGTGACGAGTTTGCTGGTCCGTCTGCTGTGTGAGGGAAAAGGCCTCGTTTCGAGAGGGATGTTCCCACAGCTCGGCAGGGGCCAGGGATTGATTTTTAGGGTGTATCTGAGTAAGTGGGCCAGCATGGAGTTGATTGGTTATATTAGAAACCTCATTCTCGGAGCTTTGCACAAAACGCTAGCCCTGGAAAATACCTTCGAATAGTGGTTCTTAACTTCTTTTGGAACACACAAGACGTGGTTAAAGTTTTTATTGGCTTTATAATCTATCAAATTATTTTAACCATCTTTTCATCTCCTGATTGAATTTACCACTTTTTCATTATTGTAATAATTCCTCAGTCGATAACAATGTATATAATTTTGCTTCTGTTTTGATTTCCCAGGAAATATTTATGGGAAGAGAAATGTATGGATTTTCTCTTGAGAAAAATGCAGTTATGCACAGATTTTTTAATTTTTTTTGAGAGGTTTTTGCTATAGGGCGTGTGCGCTCAACAGAAAGAGACAGAAAGGGAGAAATTACACACACACCCGGGGGGATGACCAGCCACAATCCCTTCTCTATTCTCTCGGGGTCTTGGGCACACACGTACACATGCCCGGCGTGGGTCCGGGACTCCAGGCGCAGTTGGCTACATGGGAGTCCAGCGACATAGTCATTACGTCAACTGCTGGTCCCAATGCACAGAAATTTTTGTGTGCAATTTCAAGAGGTCACAGTCTGAATTATTATATTTATGGATCCTAGGTTAAGAAAACTGGTTTAGAAGAGGTGGGGACTAAAGTGGATCTTCTATTCTGTGTCAGATACTGGTTTAGGAACATTCTGTCCTGGTTAAATTTTATAAAAACTCTTTAGGGTAGATATTATTTTCTCATTTCCATAAATGAAGAAACAGGTTCTGAAAGGTTAAGGGATTTATACAGTGGAATTCAAACTATGATTGTTTTAAAATTTTTTAAAGAATTATTTACTTTTATTTATTCACTCATTTATTTCAGTTTGATCAGAGAGAACAGAGAGAGAGACAGAAATTGAGAGAGCAAGCCACCAGGTCCAGGACTTGAACTGTGGTTGGCCATGTGGGAGTTTTCCAGCCCTTAACCACCACACTACCTGCTGGCTCCCTAGGATTGTTTTACTTTACAGCTCTTCTTCTTTCCATTGTGTCATATTGGCCTTTAAGTAAGAATTGTTGAACACCTGTTTTGTGCCAAGGCATTTTCTTCCTTACAAATCTTTAAATTAGGGATTATTATAGATAAGGATCTTAGAATAGAGAAATGAAAAGACATGTCAAAGGTAACATATCTGAGTCCCTGTTAAAACCTGATTTAGATCCAGTGCTTCCTGACTCCTAGTCTATAGCTTTTTCCTCTTAACTGGAGGATTGCAGAAGAGGGAAATAGGAGGGCACAGAATAGGAGGAGAAAAAGAGTAGTGCTATAGAGCTATAGAGAGTTGCCTCAGGAACCTATTTATTTCTATAGGTTGATTATATCTGATCTAAATTGTTACAGGAGTCCATGTTTAATTGGGTAAATACTGTATCACTTGTGTGGTTTTTCCTTTAATTGTAACAAGAGTCCTCTGGGATAGATAGTATTATTCCTTATTTTGCAGATTAGGACACAAAGATCCAAAGATATTAAGTTCAAAGTCACAGACTGGTACCTGGCAGTGTAGGGATGCAAGTCTAGATTTGTTAGATTCTAAGACATGCTAATTTAAGTTTTTATTTCCAAATGTCTGTCTCTGTGTTGGTGTCTGTTTTTTCCAGAATAATTTTCCATATCTATTACAGTTAGGAATCTGAAGTAAACAAGAATGCAAGATGTCTTCAATGTGGTCTGAATATACAATTGGAGGAGTAAAGATCAGCTTTCCTTGTAAAGCTTACCCATCCCAGCTTGCTATGATGAATTCTGTAAGTATTTCTCAGCAGTGAAGTCTTTACAGATACCTATACTCTATATAACGTACACTGAGTATGTGATTGTATTCATATTCTCAGATGGTAAATGGATTGAGAATATTTGCTCGGTTCATTTGGAGAACATGATTCTGGTCACTACTAAACATGGTATGGCTATGGTTAAGAGGCAAGGAAGAACAGTCTGAAACAGTTCTCAGCTCATTAGAATTTTCTTTTACTTTAATGAATGACTGTCATTTGCAAAGTACATTATTTCCTGTATTTTATATAGAATGTTATATTTCTCACCATTATGTGTTTTTTAAGTATTTATTTTATTTTTTTAGTTGTTGGAGAGCATGTGCTTTAGCCAGAGAGAGATAGAGAGGGAGAAAACATCTCCCTGTTGGGTCATGGTCATGCCTTAGTCTTATCTCCATTCCTCAGTCTTGTTGGGATTTTGGGTCTGCATACCATGTACTGGGCATGTTTTTCAATCCACTGGGGTCAGAGCTTGAACCACATTTGACAATGTGGGATCCAGCTTCCTTAACTAGACTATGGGGTGGCCCTTGAAGTTTATCAGCCATGTTGAAAATATATAAGTTTGAGTAAATCAACATTCTTCTTCTTCTTCCTTTTTTTTTTTTTTTTTTTTTTTTTTTAAATTGACTTGAGAGCATGTGTACCTGTTAGAGAGAGAGAGAGGAGGAGGGAGAAAGCACACTACAGTGGGGTGTGGTTATGCTGCAGTCCTTTCTCCTCCATCTCTTTATCCTGTCATAATTTTGGGGACCCACATACATATACCCAATGCATTTTTCAAGCTATGAGGGATGGGATTCAAACTGTGTCATTGGTTCATTGGCCATATGGGATATGGCTTTGTTAACCGCTGAGCTATGGGTTCCCACTGTGGCCAACCGTGTAGGACTCTAGCTCCCTTAACAAGACCAACCCATCTAGCCATATTTTAATACTTTTATTACATGTGGATATACCCATGAACAACATAGAATATTATTTTACTTTCTTTTCAAGTTTTTACCATAGGGCACATGCACTTGCTGAAGAGACAGAGGAGACAGAGAAAAAGTGAGACATCACCCCTGAGGGGAGATGGCCATGCTGCAGTCCTTTCCCCTCCATTCTCCTCGTGGGATTTTGGGCACGCACACGCACATGTACCTACACATCATGATGTAGAAGGACTTTCTGATAAAAATTTCCTGGGCATTTTTTCTGCTTAAGTTTTGATAGACTTTCTCAAAATATTCTCATAATAAGAGGATGTTATCATTCTTTGGCACTCTAGCAAATCAATAGGCAAAATACCCTTAGCATCCCAAAAAACTGTCCCCATGACTTTTGCTCTTGACCAGCTGCTTTTGCTTTGACTTACCACTTTCGCTGCTTGGTAGCCATTGCTTTGATTGTGCTTTGTCTTCAGGATGTACTGGTAAAGCCATGTATCCCCTATTACCAGATTTCAGGATATTGATCCCATCAAAAGCTCTACTTTTTGTCTGTAGCCCATCTGAATACAACAGTTTTGGAACTTGTTGACCAGAAAGTTTGCTCAGTTTAATTTTTTTAGTCAGAATTGTATAAGCTGTACCTAGAGTGACCTAAAGTGTGAGAAGAATTTGAAATTAACCATTAGAGTGTGTATGCATGTGTTTGGGTATATGTGTGTATGTATGGGGGTTTTCACACATACACCTTTTTTTTTTTTTTTTCATACAGCACGTATATGTTCACTGAGAGAGACAGAGAGAAAGTGAGAAATCACCTCCCAGTGGGGATGGCCATCTATAATTCCTTATCCATTCTCCTCTCGGGATTTTGGGCAGGTATGCACACATGCCCAGTGTTATTTTCAAGCCATGACGTCTAGGACTCTAACCATGGTTGGCCATATGGGAGCCCAGTGCCTTAACCACTATACTACCTGCTGCCACCTCCCCACCCCCAACACATATATTTATTTACTTATTTTTAACATTTTATTTAATGTTAGTATTTTAAAATTTGCTACAGGGCACATGCGCTTACCAGAGAGAGAGAAGGTGAGAAAGCAAGCTGTCAGATCTAGGACTCAAACCATAGGCCATGTGGGATTCTAGCACCTCAACCACCAGACCACCTGCTGGCCCCAATTTCTTTTTTTTTAAGAGAGTAATTTTTGCTATAGTACGTGTGCACTTGCCAGAGACTCAGAGAGAATGCAAGAAATCATGCCCTAGGAAAGATGGCCATGCCACAATCCCTTTGCTTTTATTCTCTTTTAGGGATCTTGGACAGTTATGCATGTGCAGGCACCCAGCATCAGTTTCAAGTCACTGAGTCCAGGACTTGAACTGTCTTACCTACTTTGACACTGGCCCCTAACATTTTTAAAAGGAAATGTTTATGTTGTGAGATGTTACAATGTTGCCTATTTTGCTGTTAATTCAGTCCTCTTTAATTGGGCACTAACAAGATTAAATTTTCTCCACAAATTGATGTTGATGATCTGCCACTAAAGCATTCATCTTCAGTATTGTCTCATCCCTTCTTAAAACAAATTGTGTTTGTAAACTGCTGATTTCTTCAGAGCTTTGTCTCACTTTTTGTAAAGCATAAGCAATTTTACCATTCTTTTACCCAAGCTTCACCATAAATTTGATGTTTATTCTTGCCTCAATTTCAGCAGAATTTATGATGCTCTGATAGGAGCTTTTTTCAAACTGATGTCTTAATCTTTTTTAGTGTCTCAAACTAGATCCTGTTGAGACTTCTTAGTATGAATTTATTTTGGAGCAAATAAAGTTTGAAATTCACGTGTTGTGTTTTTTTGGGTGGGCGGGGGGAGAGCTTTTTGCTATAGGGTGCGTGTGCTCACCAGAAGGGCAGAGAGAGACAGTCAGAAAGCAAGAAATCACCTCCAGGTCACCTCCTGGGGCGGATGACCACACTGCAGTCCCTTCTCCTCCACTCTCCTCTTGGGATCTCCACTTGGCACATGCATATGTGCCTAGCGTGATTTTAAGCCACTGGGCCTGGAACTCAAACCGAAGTTGACAACATGGGAGTCCAGCAATGTAGCCATTACGCCATCTGTTGGTCCCACATGTAGGACTTTTTTTTTTTTTTTAATGAACTTTTTGAAGATCCCTCATATTTCTGATTGAGAGAAACCTTAGGTAAAATGCTTATTGATTTTTTTTTTTAATTGGTTCTTGTGTTCATAGATTGTCCGAGGATTAAATGGTAAGCAACACTGTTTGCTGGAGAGCCCCACAGGAAGTGGAAAAAGCTTAGCTTTACTTTGTTCTGCATTAGCATGGCAACAGTCTTTTAGTGGTAAGTAGTTACTTGATACCTTCAGATTGTTTATTGGGACTTGAGAAAAGTATAATAAAATAATCTTTATCCAGACTGGTTCAACCATGTTTTAGCTAATTTATACACCCTATTTTAAGATGTTTCTTTATAATAAGTTTTGTATCTTCTGAAAGAGTTTTAATATGCAGAATATGTTTAATTATTTTTTACTTTAAAACAGTATTAAACATAATTTAGTCTTTGGTTTGAAGATTCAAATAAATGAAATTTTTTTCTTGGAGAGGTTTTTGCTATAGGGCGCATGCAGAAAGACAGAAAGTGAGAAATCACCCCCCAGAGAGGATGGCCACACTGTAACCCCTTCTCCTCCATTCTCCTCTTGGGGTCTTGGGCATGCATGCGATTTGCCCAGCGTGAGTTTAAGCCACCTGGTCTGGACCCAAACCGCGGTCAACTACATGGGAGTCCAGCGACATAGCCATTATGCCAACTGCTGGTCCCTCAAATAAATGAAGTTATGGGTTATCATTATGAAAGTAATTAGATGTTAGCTTGTATGTAAAAGAAGTAACAGATAGGATTGTAATGATTTTATAATATGCTAATTGGTTTTTCTTTTTTGAGTAGATCCTTTAGTATATTTACTTATCTGTGCCTTCCTCATAACATTATTACATGGAATATATAAAGAAAACATTTTAGTTGACCTTTTTATTTATTTGGAGGCCAGATAAACAGAAGTTTACTGTAATATTGCTTGTATGAATGCATATTATTTCTCACTACTTTTACTTTATTTGCTAGCAAATACCTGTTAATATTTACTTTTATGAAAGGCTATATAATTTGCATAATCTGAAATAGTACTGGACACATTTTAGTTATGTAAGTAGATAGTGTGACCTAAAGTATTAGAAAAATTTCAAGTTAACCATCAATGTGTGTTTGGATATGTATGTATTAGGTTGTCTGAAAAGTCATGAAGTATTTTTCTGATTTTCTATGCAAAAATGGGTCATGACTTTCCTGACAACCCAATATATGTATGTCTGTATGAGGATTTTCACATGTGTGTCTGTGTGTATGTGTGTACATGTATATACATATACTTTTTTCTTTTTTTTAAAGATTTTTGCTGGGACCAGCAGATGACATAATGGTTACGTTGCTGGACTCCCACGTAGTCAACCACAGTTCTAGTACTAGACCCTGTGGCTTAAAACTCATGCTGGGCATGTCTGTGTGCATGCCCAAGATCCCAAGAAGAGAATGGAAGAGAAGGGATTGTGGTGTAGTCATCCCCTCTGAGGGATGATTTCTCACTTTCTATCTCTCTGTCTCTCTGGGGAAGCGCACATGCCCTTGAGAAAAAAATCTCTCTCAAAAAAAAAAAAAAAAAAAGATTTTTTTCCATAGGGCATGTATCTTGCCAGAGAGAAATAGAGGGAAATTGAGAAAGCACCCCCAGGGAGATGGCCACACCTCAGTCCCTTCTCCATTCGCATCAGGATTTTGGATATGCATGCACATGCACCCAGTGTGATTTGTAAAACCACCAGAGTCTAGGACTCAAACTGTGGTGAGCCATGTGAGAATCTAGAGTTTTAACTATCATGTCACCTGCTGGCCCTACACATTCTTTTTGTTTTTAACAGAGATTTTTGGTATAGGGTCTGTGTGCTCTCCAGAGAGACAGAGAGCCAGTAAGTGAGAAATCACCTCCCGGGGGGGATGGCCACACTGCAATCCCTTCTCCTCCATTCTCCTCTCAGGATTTTGGGCATGCATGTCTGGCATGAGTTTTAAGTCACCAGGTCTAGGACTAGAAACATGGGTCGACTATGTGGGAGTTCAATAACTTAACCATTACTCCATTTGCTGATCCTTACACATACATTCAAAATGAATTATTTCTTTATTTTATTAATTGTTGTTATTATTTTAAGCCTGCTGTGGGGCACATGTGCTCACCAGAGAGAGAGAGAGAGAGAAGGAAAATGAAAAAAGAAGTCACTGGGTCCAGGACTTGAACTATGGCCAGCCATGTGGGAGTCCAGTGCCTTAACCACCATGTATCTCGCTAATTCCTATACATATGTTTTTAAAAGGAAATGTTTGTTTTAGTGAGAATAATAAAGTAAATATAAAAAAGTTAGTATTTATAGTTTTTGGTTCATTTTGATTTTTATTGATTAACATCAATAATGGGGAAAATTAAGATTGTCAGTTAGTAAAATTTTAATGACAACTGTCCAGAAAATACAAGTATTTACTTGGTGTAATTGGGAAAACAATGTCTTTACTATTTAAAAAAAATTTTTTTCAGAGATATTTGCTATAGGGTGCATGTACTCATTGGAGAGACGAGGAGAGGCAGAGAGAGGCAGAGAGACAGAACGTGAGAAGTCATCCCCCCTCAGACAGGCTAGCCATGCTGCAGTCCCTTCTCCTCTATTCTCCTTTTGGGATTTTGGTCACACACAAACACACGCTTAGCATGGGTTTCAAGCCTCTGGGTCCAGGACTCGACAGTGGTTATGGGAGTCTAGTGCCTTAACTACTACACTACCTCCTGGCCCCCATACTATTTATTTTAAAAGATACATTGTTTCACTTTTTTCAATATGTATGAATTGTATATTTGTATACAATGTAGGCATATAATTGTAAAGTTATTACAGTTCTATATTTAGGTATCGAAATTACCTGTTTTTTGAACATTGATCCTAAAATGTATTTTGATACATGTATCAGAATTGATATAACATAAAATATGCTTATTTGACATCAGAATAAAATGCCAGGCTGGGGCCAGTAGGTGGCATAGTGGTTGAGGTGCTGGATTCCTACATGGCCAACCACAGTTCAAGTCCCAGACTTGGCAGTTTGCTTTTTTACTTTCCCTCTCTCTCTGGTCAAATTAAAAAAAAAATAATAACAAGAAATAAAATTAAATAAATAAAAAATATTTAAAAATGTATAATATAGAGAATTATTCAACCCTTATGTGTTTACATTATTATTTAATATATTGAACTTTCAAATCCTTCATTTAGGGAAATAGAAATTAAGAATATACTTTAGATTTTGGACCAGCAGGTGACATAGATGTTAAGGCTCTAAATCCCATATGGCTAGCTGTGTGGTTCAAGTCCCAGACCCAATGACTTGACAACCACACCAAGTGCCTATGTATGTGTGCCCAAACTTTTGAGAACTGGAGGAGAAGGGATTGTGGCATGGCCAACTTTCCTGGGGGGGGGGTAATTTCTCACTTACCTTCTCTCTGTCTCTATTGAGCACATGTGCCCGATAGCAAAAAAAAAAAAAAAAAAAAAAAGAAAAGAAAAAAAAATGTTGGTCTTTATTTCAATCCTTGCTTTATTTATTTATTTATTTATTTATTTATTTTTGTGGAGAGTTTTTTTTTTTTTCACTATAGGGCACGTGCGCTCGCCAGACAGACAGAGAGAGAC
>NW_006204503.1:326314-331011 GCF_000334495.1 Tupaia belangeri chinensis | reverse complement strand
TTTTAGCCTACCGGGTCCGGGGCCCGAGCCGCGGTCGACTACGTGGGAGTCCAGCAACATAGCCATTACGCTAACTACTGGTTCCCAATCCTTGCTTGATTTTTAAATAAAACTCTATGTGAGTGAAAAAACTTGAGTTTCTGTGTTTTTCTTAGTTTAAAATTCTGATTATTGGGAGATTTCTGTAGATTATTTAAATTGATGATAATGCCTTGGTAAGTATTTCTCGCCTGTCATAATTTGATGCTCCAGATAGGATGACAAACTTGTCTAGGTTTGCCAGGTACTTCCTAGTTTTAGTTCTAAAAACCTTGTATCCCAGGAACCTCCCATTCTTGCTGAACTAATAGGATTACTCATCTAGGTGCAAAAAATAATTAATGTTTTGTTTTATTAGATATATTATAGAGGTTCTTTCAATTTTAGGGAAACCAGGAGATGAAGGGTCAAGTAAAAAAACTGAAGTAGGATTGTCATGCTGTTGTACATGCCATTCAAAGAATTTTACAAACAATGACATGGACCAAGGAACTTCACCTCATTTTATCGGTCCAAGCACACCACCTTCTAAAAGAAGTGGCACTTCCTCAACTTGTCAAGGTAATTTATATTTTGCCTGGGTTTCTTGGTTTATATAATTAGGGACTTCAATTATTTGGTTGTCAGAAAAATCATGACTCATTTTGCATAGAAAAACATGACTTTTCCAATGACGCAATAGTACTATGATAAGACTTAATTTAAATAAATTTGATTAGTATGATTAGTTATGTATCTCTACCTAATTTCTCTAAAAGTACTTTAAAATAAAGCAGAGAGACAGAAATGAGTACCTGTGACAGGGTTTTGTAATGCCGTGATACTGCTACTTGCTTCCAGCCAGGCAGGATAATACATGTTTCAGTAGATCTGTGATCTGAACCACAGTCCTTCATGTGGTTTTAGCATTGCTGAGTTGGACTCTCTACTTGCTACTTGCACCTTCTGTACAATAGGTCACACTGATCATCTTCCTCTAGTTCTCTAGCCTGCCAGAATCTTCACCACATGCACAAGTGCCTGGCATGTTTTCAGTTTGACTGAGTCGGGAAAGTAAGCCATGGTTGGCATGTGGCTTCCAGCTCTTGCCACAACTTGCATTTTAACATGATTGTGAGTCAGAATTATTTAGAATAGCCTAAGTGTTATAAGTCTGGATTATATTCTGATACTGTCTTTATAAATGAATTTTTTTGAGAGATTTTTGCTACAGGGCGTGTGCATTCGCCAAAGAGACAGAGACAGAGAGACAGAAAGCTAGAATTCATCCCTCAGAGAGAGATTGCAATGCTGCAATCCCTTCATCTCCATTCTTCTCTCGGGATTTTGGGCACGCGTTTATATGTGCCCAGCATGAATTTCAAGCTGCTGGGTCCAGTACTCAAATTGTGGTCAGCTGCTTGTCAGTCCAGCCCTTAACCACTTTGTCACCTGCTGGTCCCTATAAGTGACCTTTTTTAAAAAATATTTATTTATGGGAACCAGCAGTTAGCGTAATGGCTATGTTGCTAGACTCCCACGTAGTTGACTGCGGTTTGCGTCCCGGACCTGGTGGCTTAAAACTCACGCCGGGCACGTGTGTGTGCGTGCCCAAGATCCCGAGAGGAGAATGGAGGAGAAGGGATTGTGGCGTGACCATCCCCCCTGGGGGGTGATTTCTTGCTTTCTGTCTCTCTGTCTCTCTCTGTCTGTTTGGTGAGTGCACGTGCCCTATAGCGAAAAAAAAAATTATTTATTTATTTTGGAGAGTTTTTTGCTAAAGGGCACATGTGCTCGCCAGAAAGGCAGAGAGAGACAGAGACAGAAAGTGAGAAATCTCCCCCCAGGGGGTATGGCCACGCCGCAGTCCCTTCTCCTCCATTCTTTCGGGATCTTGGGCACGCACACCCATGTGCCTGGCCCAAGGTTGAGTTTAAGCCACTGACCAGGGTCCAGGACTCGAACCATGGTCAACTACATGGGAGTCGAGCAACATAGCCATTACGACAATTGCTGGTCCTAATATAAGTGACTTTTTAAAAATAAGATATCTGAATAGAGAAAAGTATAAATTGTAAGTTATAGCCTGGTGGATTTTCACAAAATGAAAATACTCATATAACTACTGCCTTTGTAAAAATGAGATATTCCAACATCTAGAGGCCTTCCTCGCATGTAATTACTAATTCTTCTCACCATAGGTAATTATTGTCCTCCTGTCACCTCTGATAAATTTTATATCTCTATAGAAATAAAATTATGTGTATTTTTTTAAAGATTATTTTATTTTATTTGTTATTATTTATTTTTTAATTTGACCACAGACAGAGAGAGAAAGGGAAAGTGAGAAAGCTAGCCACTAGGTCCAGGACCCAAGCCACGGTCAGCCATGTGGGAGTCCAGCACCTTAACCACCATACCACCTGACAGCCCCTGCGTCTGTCTTCTTTAGTTTGACATTGTATTGTGAGATTCATCCATGCTGTTGCAGATAGTAGTACTTTTTCTGTATGTTGTTTCCTTCTATGAATGTGTCACAGTTTTATTAATCTGTTCTGCTGTTAAATAGTTGGGTTTTTCCTCCTTTTGTTTAGTAATGCTATTATGAATATTCTTTTTTTATTTCTCTTTTTTTAACTTAATTTAATTAATTTATTTATTTTAATTTGCCCAGAGAGGGACAGAGAGAGAGAGAGAGAGAGAGAGCAAGCAAGCCGCCAGGTTCAGGACTCGAACTGTGGTCGGCCATGTGGGAGTCCAGTGCCCTTAACCACCATGCCACCTGCTGGCCCCTATGAATTTTCTTGATCTTATGGTACAAACTGGTAAGTATTTTCTATTAGTTACATACCTAGAATGGAATTATTGGTCCTATTTGGTACATGGCAGTTCAGTTTTTCTGGTATTTCCTAGCTTTTTATTGGGCTCATGCAAATTTTCTTCTTGGCTTATTTGGGATAGAATTTCTCAACAGTGGCATTATTAATGCTTCAGTGGGATACTTTTATGTTGTGGGAGCTGTCCTTTGTATTATGAAAGGTTTAGCAACATCCCTGGCCCACTAGATGCTGTGGTACCCTCCCACCTTTGTAACAGCAAAAAATGTCTCCAGATACTGCCCAGTTACCTAATGTGGGCAGTGTGATTTTAAAATCACTGGTTGAGAATCACTGATCTAGGTTCGTTTTGTGATTGTGATTTACTGGTTTGGGTGAAAATCGCAGAAGTCAAAATGCACATATCTTATTGCAATAGCCAAAACACTTTTGAAGAAGCAGGTTGAGAGATTTGATCTACCAGATGTCCTGATTTATTGTATATAAAACTATAGTAATTAATTAAGACAGTTTGATGTCTAGCTGCAGTGGCATAGGCTGCAAAGATGTTAAGCTCTGGAGGCTGAGACCATGTAGAAAGCCCAAGTTCAATTCCTGGTGCAACCTAGAGTCTGAGCCTAGTTGTATATGTCTAATCCCAGTAACTTGGGAGGCTGAGGTTAGAGGGTGTTGTGACACAATGAGACCCTGTCTTTAAAATGAAGACAGTAAAAGCTGGCCCCATGATATAGTAGATAATGGAGCCAGATCCCACACAGCCAACTGTGGTTCAAATCCTGGCCCTGGTGGCTTGAAAAACATACTGGGTGTATGTGGGTGCATTCCATCACTTCCTGAGAGGATGGAGAAATGGAGGAGAAAGGATTGTGATATTATTATTCTCCATGGGAGTCCTTTCTTTCTCGCTCTGTTTCTCTGTCTCTGTATCGTTCTCTGACCAGTGCATATACCTTCTAGCAAGAAAAAGAAAGGCAGCCTGAAATTAGTACAATGTTAGACCAACCTAAAAGTGTAAAGAACCAAATTCAGTCCCAAAGGAATCCAGAAGCTTACTGTTTGTGTGTGTGTGTGTGTGTGTGTGTGTGTGTGTGTGTGTTTGAGAGATTTTTGCTAGAGGTTGTGTGTGCTTGCTGGAAAGATACAGAGAGAGAGAAGCAGAATGTGAGAAGTCTCCCCCCAGGGAGGATGGCTATGCCACTGTCCTCTCTCCTCCATTCTCCTCTTGGGATCTTGGGCACGCATGCCCATGGTGCCTGGTGTGAGTTCTAAGCTGCTGAGTCTGGGACTCAAACCACAATCGACTGTGTGGGAGTCCAGTGATGTAACCATTATCTCATCTGCTGGACCCAGAAGCTTAGTGTTTTTATAGAATGCTCCTATAGAGCATAGGGGAAAGGAGAGACTTTTCATAAGTGATATTGGAACTGGACTGTTAGATTTAGAAAAGACAGAAATTAGATTCCTACTTTATATCATACACAAAAATCCATTCTTGGTATACTAAAGATCTAGGTATGAAAGGCAAAACTATTAGGTTGTCAGGAAAGTCATGACGTATTTTTCTATGCAAAACTGTATCCTGACTTCCCTAATAATCCAATACTAAGAATTTAGAGGGGCCAGTAGGTGACATGGACTCCCATATATCCAATCGTGGTTCGAGTCTCAGGCCTGGCAGCTTGCTTTCTTACTTTCCCTCTCTCTGTCCCTCTCTAGTTAATTAAAATAAATAAATAAATAAATAAATTTAAAAATAAGTAATTATTTTTAAAAAAGGAATTTAGAATATAGTGGCTTTCAAACGATATTCCCAAGAGCCTTGGGAGAAACACGGCATTTAAG
>NW_006204503.1:291295-326296 GCF_000334495.1 Tupaia belangeri chinensis | reverse complement strand
AAGAGAGTGTTGGGTCAGGGAAGTTCTCATTCTTCATTACTATTTTGGAAATTTTAAGCAATATTTCTTTAAAAAAGTATAGTCTTACTCATAAAAAAACTTGAAAACCAATGCTTTGTGGCATAGGTTCACTTGTGTGTTTATGTAGGCCCAAATTTAAAACAAACAAAAAACAATGTGAGACCGGGACCAGCAGATGGTGTAATGGTTACATCTCTGGATTCACATATGGCTGACTGCCTTTTGAGTCCTAGATCCGGAGGCTTGAAACTCAGGCTGGGGATGTGTGTGTATATGCCCAAAATCCTGAGAGGAGAATGGAGAAGGGATTGTGGCATGGCCAGCCCCCTATGGGGTGATTTCTCACTTTCTGTCTCTCTATCCAGTGAGCACATGTGCAGTATAGCGAAAATATCTCCAAAAACGGAAAACAATATGAGACCTTCTCTATCAGGATTTTCTGTAAATAGCCTGTAAGTCCTTCAAGGCCATGGACCGTTGATTGTTGTTGTGTTTCCCTTTTTGTTGCTTTTCCCTGTTCATTGTTTTTCCATAGTATTTGGGCATTATATGAACTGAAAATAATGACTGTTAAATGATCAAGCCATGGAGAGACTGTACAGAGGAGCAAAGAGGGAGGAAGATGTCTTTAAGAACACTCATATTGGTGGTGGTTAAGGTGCTGGACACTCACTCCCACGTGGCTGACCACCGTTCATCCCAGACCTGGAGGCTTGCTTTTTCACTTTCTGTCTCTCTGGTCAAATTAAATAAATGAATGAATAAATAAAATTAAATAATTCTTAAAAAACTTTTTTAAAAAAGAACACTCACATTTAGAAAAATAGAGAAGTCATTGTATAGGAATAGTTACAAACAGTGTTATAGATATTGAGGAAAGAGGAAATCTGTCTGCTATTTGGTTGTATGCCTAGGGGTTACACTTACAGATTTTAGAAACAAGTAACAGTATTCAGTCATACCCAAGCTCTGCCACTTACTACCTATATGATATTGGGGAAATTATTTGTTGTCTTTAAAATTTAGTGTTTATATTTATAAATGGGGATAATTAATATTATTTAGTAATTAAGAGGAGGTCATTGATAACCATGAGAATGAGCTTTCAAACTTGTGGGATTAAAAGCACTGTATGTGTGCCAGTGGTTGGCATGATGGTTAAGGCACTGGACTCCTACATGGTTGGCCAAGGTTTGAGTCCTAACCTGGGAGCTTGCTTTTTCATTTCTTTCTCCCTTTCTCTCTCTGGTCAGAGTAAAAATACTATTAATAATAAATAAACTTAAGTAAATAATTCTTTAAAAAGAAAACCAAAAAATAAAATACCGTATGAGCTGGGCCAGCCAGTGGGATTGTAATTAGGGCACACATTGTAGTTAGGATCCCACAAGGCTAATTGTGTGGTTTTAGCCTTTGATCTGGTGCCTTGAAAAACATGCTAAGTATGTGTGTGCACACACATGTGTATGCATGCACAAAGTCCTAAGAGGAGAATGGAGGAGAAGAGATTGTGGTGTGGCCATACCACTTAGGGGGTGAATTTTAACTAGCGCCCCTGACCCCTGCTCTCTCCTTCTTTATCTTTCTGGTGAACTTATGTGCCCTATAACAAAATTAAAAAAAAAAAAAAAGACATAACCTTAATTTTTTAAAGGTATTATTTTATTTCATTTTATTTGTCATTATTATTATTTTTAATTTGACCAGAGGGAGACAAAAAGAGAGAGAGAGGGAAAGTGAGAAAACAAGCTGCTAGGTCCAGAAGTCAAACTACTGTCCACTCTGTGCGAGTCCAAAGCCTTAGCCATGATGTTACCTGTTGGCTGTTAACCTTAATTTTTTATTTTTAGCCTTAAGAACATGGAGAAGCTTAATAGAAAAGGAACACTGAAAGACTTAAAAAAAATTTTTTTTTATAGACATGAAATACATTTTCTAGAGAGAATCTTACAGTTATATTTCTTTTTGGAATTATTTTATTTAACTTCATTTATTTATTTTAATTTGATCAGAGAGGGACACAACGACAGAGAGAGAGAGAGAGAGAGAGAGAGCGAGAGCGAGCACATGAGCGCAAGCCACCTGGTCCAGGACTAAACCGTAGTTGGCCATGTGGGAGTTCAGTGCCCTTCACCACCATGCCACCTGCTGGCCCCACAGTTGTATTTCTTTTTTGTTTTTGATTGTTTGTTTTTTTTTTTGCTATAGGGCGCATGTGCTCACCAGAAAGACAGAGAGACAGAGAGACAGAAAGCAAGAAATCACCCCCCAGGGAGATAGCCATGCCGCAATCCCTTCTCCTCCATTCTCCTCTTGGGTTCTTGGGCACACACGCACACGCGCCTGGTGTGAGTTTTAAGCCACCGGGTCCAGGACTCGAACTGTGGTTGACTACATGGGAGTCCAGCAACATAGCCATTATGCTAACTGCTGGTCCCAACAGTTGTATTTCTTTTTTTTTGGAGAGATTTTTGCTATAGGGCGCGTGTGCTCGCCAGACAGAGAGAGACATAGAGACAGAAAGCGAGAAATCACCCCCCAGGGGGGATGGTCACCCCACAATCCCTTCTCCTCCATTCTCCTCTTGGGGTCTTGGGCATGCACGCACACACGCCCGGCGTGAGTTTTAAGCCACCGGGTCCGGGACACAGACCGCGGTTGACTACGTGGGAGTCTAGCAACATAGCCATTATGCTAACTGTTGGTTCCCAACAGTTGTATTTCTTAAGTCATGTTGAGAATAATTTTTTAAAAGAATTATTTATTTATTTGTAATGTATTTTTAAAATTTGCTATAGGGCCTGTGTGCTCCCAAGAGAGAGAGAGAGGAAAAGTGAGAAAGCAAGCTGCCAGGTCCGTGGTTGGCCACATGGAAGTCCAACATCTTAACTACCATGACATCCGCTGTCCCCTATGTTGAGAATAATTTAAAAACATATTAAATGATCAAAATTGGGCTTTTCTCAAATGTTTGTTATATCTTTGGAAAAGTAAACTCAGTGGTATAATAGTGATTTGAGGGGCCTGCAATTGGCATAATGGCTATGTCACTGGACTCCCATGTAGTCGACTACAGTTTGAGTACCAGACCTGGCAGCTTAAACTCATGCTGGGCACGTATGCATGCGTGCCCAAGATCATGAGAGGAGAATGGAGAAAGGATTGCGACGTGGCCATCTCCTGGGGGGGTGATTTCTTGTTTTCTGTCTCTCTGTCTCTCTTTTTTGGTGAGTGCATGCACCCTATAGCAAATTACTTCTCCACACAAAAAAGTGATTTGAAAATATATCTTTTTAGGTGTTTGTCATAGGGTACATGTGCTTGCTGGAAATTGACAGAGAGCGGGAAAGTGAGAAGTCACCCTTTGGGGATGGGGTGGGCACATCACAGCCTCCTCTGCATTCTCCTCCTGGGATTTTGGGCATAGATGCATAGACACCCAGTGTGATTTTTCAGGCTGCCAAATCTGGGACTCACACCGTTGTCAGCCATGTGGGAATCCAATGCTTTAACTAACATGCCTCTTGCTGGCCCAAAAAGTGATTTTTAAACATATTTGCATTTCATATTTTAAACTATGGTATAAAAATTTTATAAATAAGCCCTAAATCTTGGTTCCAGTTTTGTCCTAGAGAAATTGCCTATATGTGAATTATTTGTACTAATTTTTATTACTTCTTATATAAGACTCTCCTGGAAAAAATACTCTGGCTGCAAAGTTATCTGCCAAGAAACAGGCATTCATTTACAGTGATGAAAATGATGATTTTCAAGTAGAGAAGAAAAGAATTCGACCTTTGGAAACTACACAGCAGGTAAAGTTTACTTGCAGTGAAATAATCCTGTTAGTTGTAGCTAAAGATGGTAGTCAGGTATCAATCAAGTTTTCATTGGCACTCCTGGAGATTAGGTGGGTCATATGCCAGCCAAAAATTAAATATAATTTATTGTAACTTCATTTTTTTCTTTTTTAAGCCAGAAGGTGCAGGCACAAGAGAAAGACAGAGATAGCAAAAGTACCCCCGAACAGGAACTAGTCACATCGCAATCCTTTTTTTTAACCCCACATTACAATCCTTTTTCCTCCATTCTAGATCCACTTCCACATGCCTACTATGTTTTTCAAGCTATGGGAGCTGGAACCTGAACCCTTGGTAGATTGTATGTGATCTAACTTCTGCCCTCTGGAAAGAGCTTAACCACAACACTACAGGGCCTACCCTTTGTAACTTACAGTTAGTTTGTTACAAAGAAATTGGTTATTTTAGCAGGTTATTCATAGTAATTTGTCAGTAAAATAAAGTTGATGGTGCTTTCCTATAGATGAGGTATTATTTTTATTTTGTGATTTTTTTGGAGTTTTTATCATAGCTGCATGTGTACCCACTGGAGCGTGTCAGGGAAAGTGAGAAATCACTCCCCATGGGGGATGACCATACTGCAGTCCATCTTCATTCTCCAGGGATTCTGGGCATGCATGCACAGCACAGTTCTGAAGCTGCCGGATCTGGCCATGTGGGAGTCCAGTGCCTTAAGCATTACATCACCTGGTGGCCCCTATATATGAGAATTTTAACAGTAAAATATTTACTTAAGGCATATATTGGTGATGTAAAAATAACTGTTTATTTAATTTAATTGATTTTTTAATTTTAATTTGACGACTGAGAAAGAGAGAGAGAGAGAGGGGAAAAGTGAGAAAGCAAGCTGCCAGGTCCAGGATTTGAACTGCGGTCAGCCATTTGGTAGTCTAGTGCCATAACCACCACACCACCTTTTGGCCTCCAGTTTCTCCATCATTTTTTCTAATACAGTTTCTTTTTGCCAAGATACACATTTTAAAAAATTAAAAAAATTTTTTGCCATAGGGTACATGTGTTCACTGGAGAGAGACAGAGAAGGAAAGTAAGAAATCACCCAATGGGGAGCAGGGAGGGGAGAAGGCCATGGCACAATCTCTTTTCCTCCATTCCCCTCTTTTTTTTTTTTTTTGAGAGGTTTTCGCTATAGGGCGCGTGCGCTTGCCAGACAGACAGAGAGAGACATAGAGACAGAAAGCGAGAAATCACCCCTCAGGGGGGATGGTCACGCCGCAATCCCTTCTCCTCCATTCTCCTCTTGGGATCTTGGGCACGTACGCACACGCGCCCGGCGTGAGTTTTAAGCCACCGGGTCTGGGACGCGAACCGCAGTCGACTACGTGGGAGTCCAGCGACATAGCCATTACGCTAACTGCTGGTTCCCCTTCATTTCCCTCTTGAATGAGATGGGTCATGTGGGAGTCCAGCAGAAGCTTGAAACTCAAGCTGGGCACATGTGTGTGTGTCTAAAATCCTGAGAGAAGAATGGAGGAGAAGAGATTGTGGGGTGGCCATCTCCCCCCCACCCCCCAGGGGTGGTTTCTCGCTTTCTATCTCTCTGTATCTCCAGCGAGTGCATGTGCCTTATAGCAAAATCCAGCCACCTGCTGGACCCCTAATTTGTTTATTTAAAAGCACCAGTTACAGGGCAACAAGTAGCATGGTAGTTAAGATTTTGTACTCCCAGATGGCTGATGCAGTTTGAGTCTCAGACCCTGCAGCTTGAAAATCAGGCCAGGCACATGTGCATATGTGCCCAAAATCCTGAGAGGAGAATGAGCAACAGTTACTGTGTGGCCATCCTCCCTGGGGAGTGATTCATCACTTTCCCTCTTATTGTCTCTTTGACAAGTGTAGGTGCCTTATGGCAAAAAGCTTTAAAAAAAAAAAAAAAAAAAGTACCATTTAACAAATGAGTGTGAATCTATAGAGATTTTCCCCAAACTGTGTATAGAATTGGATGTGAGTTAGAGATCAACCTAAAACATTCATTACCCAACTTTACTCGTTTCATTTTTGGTAGGAAGGGTATTATCAATGTAATATGTTCTTCCCCACTCCTTTGCAACTTAGGTAATAGGTCTTTGGCAAGTTGGAAAAAGCATAGGTACAGTTTGAGAGGAGAACTTAAATGTAATCAGAGAGTTCTGTTTTGTTTTGTTTCGTTTTGTTCTTAAGAGAGATTTTTGCTCAGGGATTGTGTGCTCACTGGAGAGACAGAGAGACTGAAAGTGAGAAATCACTCTCCAGAGGGGAATGGCCAAACTGAAGTCCCTTCTCCTCCAATCTTCTCTCAGGATTTTGGGCATGCATGCATGCACCCAGCATGAGTTTTAAGCCACCAGGTCCAGGACTCGAACTGCAGTTGACTACGTAGGAGTCTAGCGACATAACATTTATGTCACCTGCTAGCTCCTGACAGTTTGGTTTATTCAATATCTAGTGGTAATAGAAGTAATAGTGATGAGACAGTTTATCATGTAGGAAATCATGACTGTTTACATTTTAAGATTTCATTCTGAGTTCTCTTCAAATATAGATTGAATCTTAAATTTTGATTTCCTTTTGTTTTTCAATTATATAGGTGATTAGATTTTGTTATACTGTTATTAATATCCTTATGCTGGGACTATTTTATGGGAAAATCATTTCACTAATTAAAGCTATTCTGATTAGAATTTAAGAGTTACTATATTCTGTTTCATTTAAATGTTGTGATGAGGTATCTGTTAGTGTTTGTTAAAATATTTGATTATTGTCAGTTGGAAATAGTCTTGTTTCTGGATATAAGGAAAAAAAAAAACAATGACATATGGAGCTATTTTGACCTTTGAGAACAATTTGCTTGTCATACTTTTAGTTTACACTCAATAAATTTCATTTTGGTTTCTGTTTACAGATTAGAAAACGTCATTGTGCTGAAAAGGAAGTACACCATTTGGATGAAAATGTTGCTTCTGCAAAGCCCATAAAACTCAATTCTCCATTAGGAAAGATAATTTCTCTACAAAATGTATGTATACTGTTGTTCAGTTAAAGAAAGAAATGTTCAATTTTCTAAATACATTTTTGAGAAAAAAGAATAGTATAATGCAAGTAATTAAAAAACAACTCAGAAGTTTTAAATGCTGTCGTATCTGTTACTAATGTGTGATATGGTAAACCCTATCACAGTTCCTAACTTATGAAATGAGAGAATTGGACTAGAGAGATGTGAAAGTTCTTTTTTTTCTGTTCTATATTCTACTGTTGGTGATCTCCATTTCCCTAAAGTTGTTTCAATATCCTTAGGGTAGCAGTTCTCAAAGGGTAATCTAGAGAGCCCCAGAGAGTCCTGAGATTTTTTTTTCCAGGTAGTCTGAGGTCAGAAGTATTTTAATACTAGTATTAAGATGTTGCTTTCTGGAGCCAGCAGGTGGCATGGTGTTAAGGGCACTGGACTCCCACGTGGCTGACCATGGTTCACGTCCTGGACCTGGTTGCTTTCTATCTCACTTTCCCTTTCTCTCTCTCTCTCTCTCTTTCTTTCATGTGGTCCCTCTCTGGTCAAATTAAAAATAAATAAATAAATAAATAAATAAAGTTAAATAAAATAATTAAAAGAAAAGATGTTGCTTTCCCTTTTTTTTTTTAAGAATTTTTTTTTCATTTTATTATTATTTTTTAATTTGACCAAAGAGAGACAGAGAGATAGGGAAAGTGAGAAAGCAAGCTGCCAGATTTGGGTCTTGAACCATGGTCAGCCATGTGAGAGTCCAGTGCCTTTAATCACCACACCACCTGCTGACCCACTTTCCTTTCTTTTTTAATTTTTTTGTCATAGGGCACATTTACTTGCCAGAGAGAGACAAATAGAGACAGAGGGAAAGTGAGAAATCACCCTCTAGCAGGGAGGGCCATGCTGTAATCCCTTCCCCACCATTTTTCTGTCAGAATTTTGGGCATGCGTGCATGTTTTTCATATGGTATGTTTTTCTCCCCCCCACCCGAGATTTTTTTGCTATAGGGCGTGTGCTCTTGCCTGGACTCAGAGAGAAGGAGAGAGAAAGTGAGAAAGCAAGCCACCAGGTCTAGGAGCCTTAACTACTAAGCCACCTGCTGGCTCCCACTTTCCTTTTTTGTTGTAGAGGTTTTTAGGGTGCATGCGCTCTCTGAAGAGAGAGAGACAGAGAGACAGTGAGAAGGAAAGTGAGAAATGCCTCCCCAGGAGGTATGGCCACACCGCAAACCCTTCTCCAAATTGACTGATTTTATTTGTTACAAGATACGTGCACTCAACAGAGTGAGTGAGAAGGAGAGTGAGAAATCACCCCAGAGGGGATGGCCATGATGCGGTCTTTTCTCCTTCAATCTTCTCTCAGGATTTTGAACATGCATGCACATATACCCTATGTAATTTTCAAGCCTCTGGGCCAGGACTTGACCATACAGCTGGCCATGTGGGGTTCAGTGCCTTAATCTCCATGTCACCTGCTGACTTGCTCTCTCCTTTATTTCTTTTTCTTTGGAGAGGTTTTTGCTATAGAGCGTATGCACTCGCCAGAAAGACAGAGAGAGACAGAGAGAGAGAGACAGAGAGAGACAGAGAGAGAGAGACAGAGAGACAGAAAGTGAGAAATCACCCCCAGGGGGGATGGCCATGCTACAATCCCTTCTCCATTCTCTTGGGATATTGGGTACACATGCACATGCGCCCAGCATGGTATTTAAGTTGCCACATTTGTTATCTTATAGGGCTGTTATATATGCCATGCTAATTAATAATTATGTATGCATGAAGTAAATTCATCCAGATATCAAAGTACTTTTGTGATACAAATAATGTAAGGTTGAGCTCTAATATTGTTTTCTTTCTTTGTTTTTTTTTTGTAGCCTGTAATGGAAAGCGCAAATGTATAATTTTATGTAGTTGTTTTTTTTTTTTTTTTGACAGTTTTGCTGTAAGATGTGTGCACTTGCCAGAGAGACAAAGAGACAGCAAGGGATAAATCACCTCCTGGGAAGGATAGCCATGCTGCAGACCTTTCTCTTCTATTCTCCTGGGATTCTGGGCACATATATACACACACCCG
The DNA here is from genome assembly GCF_000334495.1 of Tupaia belangeri chinensis. Lineage (NCBI taxonomy): Eukaryota > Metazoa > Chordata > Mammalia > Scandentia > Tupaiidae > Tupaia > Tupaia belangeri. The sequence continues at coordinate 317,343 of NW_006204503.1, read as the reverse complement.
GCATCAATTTCAAGCCATTGAATCTGTGACTAAAACCGCAGTTGGCTGTGTGATAGTCCAGCACCTGGACCACTTCACCACCTACCAGCCCTCGTTTTATGTACTTTTTGATTCGTTAGAGAAAACCCCCCACAAACTTAGGTAAAATGATCTATATTTTCAATGTTATTCTTTTCTTTCTAACAGGAAAATTGAATAATAGTTTGAAAAGAAATACAACTATTACTGAATTAATAGTTTTTAGCCAACGTGACTGTCTTTTGTATTTTAGTAAATTATTAGTATATTTAGTAAATTTGTTAATGGCTATTTAGCACTAACCAATATATCTAGTTTTTCACAGAACCAGGACTAATCATCTTCATAGAATAATGGGGACATTAGTAAAGGTTTTTTTTTTTTTTTTTTTTTTTTTTTTTGGAGTGGTTTTTTTTATAGGGCGTGTACACTCACCAGAGAGAGACAGAAAGTGAGAAATCACCCCCCAGAGGGATGGCCACGCCACAATCCCTTCTCCTCCATTCTCTTTAACCGCTATGCCACTAGGTGGCTGAAGAGTGTGTTTTTCCTTTTAGGAACTCACTTTGGTTTCTGATAGAGCATTTCTTAGTCTTTGCAAAGTGACTTATAAACAAAAATATTTTCCGAGACTGGATGGGGGCACAGCAGTAAAATACGATGCTCTGTGATGCTGATTCACCATGGAAGGTTGTGGGTTCATATCTGGGGATTTCCTTGTTCACACCAAATACTTGTGTGCCCATGATCCAGGAATAACTAAGGTTGGGAGTAGATCACGGAGTCAAGATTCTGTTGGGAGTGCTGTCTTCGTCTCTTTCTTACTCATGGAAGAAATAAATACACATACAAAAATGGTATTTTCTTTGTTTTAGATTAGGTGATTTTATGAAAAATTAGAAGAAGAATATATGGCTTCATTCATATGAAATTTCTTAAGGTTTTTTTGTTTTTTGCCAGAAGGTGCATGTGCTCTTCAGAGAGAGACAGAGAGGGAGAAAGCACCCCAGTGGGATGTGGTCACACTGCAATCCCTTCTCTTCCATTTCTTCATCCTATCAGGATTTGAGACATGCATGCACACATTCTTGACATGTTTTTCAAGCTACTAGGGCTGGGATCTGAACTGTCCAGACAGGCCATGTGGGATCTCACTCCTTTAACCACTATGCCATGGGGCTGTACCTATAAATTTTAATATTTATTGTGTAGCAGATTTTGAAATTAGTTTATCACTAAAACTATTAGATAAAGTAATTGAAAATATGCAGTTTATATTTTAGAGCTTTTCTAATGTTGACAGATCATATGCCTCACATTTTATCTGTCATTTTAATCTAGACCATCTAAAGTTCTTTTTTTTTTTTTTTTCTTTTGGAGAGGTTTTTGCTATAGGGCGTGTGCGCTCGCCAGACAGACAGAGAGAAACATAGAGACAGAAAGTGAGAAATCACCCCCCAGGGGGGATGGTCACACCACAATCCCTTCTCCTCCATTCTCCTCTTGGGATCTTGGGCACGCACGCACACGCGCCTGGCGTGAGTTTTAAGCCACCGGGTCCGGGACGCGAACCGCGGTCGACTACGTGGGAGTCCAGCAACATAGCCATTACGCTAACTGGTGGTTCCCATAGACCATCTAAAGTTCTTAAATAGGGTAAACTGAGGGGCTTGACTAAGTAAAATTCCTTTTTAAAACCTATTTCTTCATCTGGAGAACTTGTTTCTTCGTCTTATATACCATTCAGCTTTTTTTTTTTTTTGGAGAGGTTTTTTTGCTATAGGGCGCGTGCGCTTGCCAGACAGACAGAGAGAGACAGAGAGACAGAAAGCAAAAAATCCCCCTCCCGGGGGGATGGACATGCTGCAATCCCTTCTCTTCCATTCTCCTCTTGGGATCTTGGGCATGCATGCACACGCGCCCGGCGTGAGTTTGAAGCCACCAGGTCTGGGCCTTAAACTGTGGTCGACTACATGGAAGTCCAGCAACATAACCATTATGCTATCTGCTGGTCTCTTGGATTTGTTTCTCTTATTTCTGTAAAGGTATAAACATTCTAATTGTCATACTTTTAAAATCTGTTCCTTTTTTTTTTTTTGAGTTATACTGTTTTGAAGAAAGGTTCCCCTAAATATGAATAATAAATTAGTTTAATGATTTATTTTATCCTGATGTGACATTAAATTTTTTTGTCTTTCAAATTTTCTTAGTATTTGTTAAAATAATTTAGTTTTCAACTTGTGGATTGGAGAATTAGATAATTGTCTCTTTATCTTCCTATCATCTTACCACCTTTACTCTCTTTAAGTTAGAGCATCTACTGCTTGTTCCCTTTACTTTTATTTTTGATTAATTTTCTTATACTGGTGTCTCATAAGTTGAAGATCTAATGAGGTATCAGTCTCTACGTGGTGAAAATATAGTTAAGAAAAACATTCTTTTTTTTAGAATAGAATATTAGCATTCTGATACTGCTTTGTTCTACTATTCATAATCATTTTCTCTACAAGTCATTTATTCTACTTAATCTTAGTAAATTGTTACAACAGAGAAGTTATTTTTAGACATGCTTATATCTGATTTTAATTTATTCATTAAATAAATATTAAAATTCTCTATAATAAAAGTAACTCTCCTGGATTTATTATAGTAGTAGCATATTACAATACATTTTCATTCATTGCTTTTGCCTGGTGTGTAGAAGAGATTTTGGTCCAGCAGAGGGCGCTGTTGACTTTCTGATAAGGTGTTGGTGTTGGAGAGACCTTGGGCTTTTTTCCTTTTTCTTCCTTCCATAACCTTGTCTTTTCTTTCTTTTTAATATTTAAGATATTCTTTAGGATCTCAGGAGAAAAAGGACCATTTTTCTGTGTAAAGTATTTTACAAGTAATTTTCTCATAGTTTTAATTAATTTTAAAAAATCTATTTAATATCATCACATATATGTGGTATTATGATGCTTACTGTGCCAGACAGTTTTCTAAGCGCTTTATAAATTCATCTGGAAAATATGGGTTCATGCGAGTTAATGCTTATTGTCAAGTTCTTTTAACTTTTCTTTGGGGTTGACAGTTTTTTTTGTTTTTTTTTTTTGAGAATTCTTTATTATTTTTTAGTTTGTCTGCTATAGGGCACATGCACAAACCAGAAAGAGACATGGAGAGAATAAGAGTGAGAGAGTGACAGAGTGAGAGACAGAGACAGAGAGAGACAGAGAAAGACAGAGAGAGAGAGAAAGCAAGCTGTCAGGTCCAGTACTCAAACTGAGGTCAACCATGTGGGAGTTTAGCCTTAATCACCATGCCACATGCTGGCCTGAGGGTTTGGCAGTTTAAAAAAAATGAAACAAAAGAGTCCCAGCCACAGTAGAATATGCTGTTAAGATCCTGTACCCTACATGCTGGGACTCCAATGGGATGCCTAGTCTGATTCCTGTTTTGACCTAAAAGTTGGATGTAATAAGATGTACCTGTACACTCGATCTTTTCCTTTATTTAAGAATTATTTTATTTAACTTTATCATTATGTTTAATTTTCTATAGGACATGTGCATACATGCATGGGAGAGTGAGAGACTGAGAGAGTGAGAGAGAGAGAAAGTGAGAAAATAAGCCACCAGGTCCAGGACTTGAACCATGGTCGCCATGTGGGAGTCGGGCACCTTAATTACCACACCACTTGCTGGCTCCATTGATTTTTCTTTTTTAAGCATTATTTGTTATTTATTTAATTTTATTTATTTTTATTTTTTAATTTGACCAGAGAGGGGAGAGAGAGAGAGAGCGAGCGAGCGAGTGCGAGCGAGCAAGCAGCAAGCTGCCGGATCTGGGACTTAAACTGCTTTCAGCCATGTGGAAGTCTAGCACCTCAACCACTGCACCATCTGCTGATCTGGGCCCCATTGATCTTAGTCAAAATGTTGAGAAGTGGTTGACATGTACCTGGTATCTCAGTGACTCAGAGAGACTAAGGAAGATTTGTGTACTAGAAGATGGTCTGGGCAACATAACAAGACTATCTAAAACAAAAAAGAGCTGTACTTTTTGGCATGCCTATAGTCCATTTGGGAGGTTAAAAATTCTATCTTTTTAATTTTTGTTTTGTGTTTTTGTTTCTTTTTTTAAGATGTTTTTGCTATAGGGTGTGTGTGCTTGCCAGAAATACATAGAGACAGAGAGAGAAAGCGAGAAATCACCCCCCAGGGGGATGGCCACACCGCAATCCCTTCTCCTCCATTCTCCTCTTGGGATCTTGGCCACACACTCACACGCACCCAATGTGAGTTTAAGTCACCGGATCTGGGACTCGAACTGTGGTCGACTACATGAGAGTCCAGCGACATAGCCATTACGCTAACTACTGGTCCCCTATCTTTTTAATTTAAAAAAATTTTTTTGTTTTTGCTAGTGGGCAAGTGTGCTTACCAGAGAGAGGAAAAAAAAAAAGAGAGAGAGAGAGAGAGAGAGACCCCTCTTAGAGGTATGGTTAAGCTACAATGTCTTCTCCATTGTTCCATCTTGATAGAATTTTGTGACTGGAGGAAGGATTGCAGCATGGCCTAGCCCTGTGAAGGGTACTTCTTTCTCATTATCTTTCTCTCCCTCTGTCCTGTGTGTGCAATAAATAAATATTATAAATATTTATAATTATATTATAAATAAAAAATAAATAACATAGAAAATCTTTATCTTTTTAATCAGGAGGTTAAAAGGTAAATCTTAAAACTGAGTGAATGCAGACTCATGGATTATATTGTGTTGTTAGGAAAGTCGTGATGTATTTTTTGTTTTCTATGCAAAAATGCCTCATGACTTTTCTGCTGACTCAGTAAATGGGAAAAGGAGAGAAAGGAATTTTCTTGTAAGCTGTTGAGAAAAAACACACATGATTACTGTGTGAAAGAAAATAGCATTTATTATTCAGTATATGGAAATAAAATATCTTGATTGATTGATTGAGATTTTTGCTTTATATTGTGTGTACTCGCCAGAGAGACGGAGACAAAAAGTCAGAAATCATCCCCCTCCGTCAAGGAGGAATAGCCATGCTGCCATCCCTTCTCCTCCATTCTCCTCTCATGATTTGGGCGTGCATGTATGTATACACAGTCGCGTAACTATTAAGCCGCCGGGTCTGGTATTTGATCTGTTGTTGGCCATGTGAGACTCCAGCACCTTAACCACTATACCACCTGCTGCTGGTCCCAAATTATTTTCTTTTAAGCAGTCAGTCTATGGTTGGAAAGAGATTAAGTTACCTTAAACATTTATTTATTTATATTTATTTATTTATTTTTTGTTGAAGTTTTTGCTATAGGGCACGTGCACTTGCCAGAAAGATAGAGACAGAGAGACAGAAAGTGGGAAATCACCCCCCCCAGGGAGGATGGGCATGCCACAATCCCTTCTCCATTCTCCTTTCGGGATCTTGGCCATACATGCAAACGCTCTTGGCATGAGTTTAAGCCACCAGGTCCAGGACTTGAACTGCGGTTGGCTACTTGGGAGTCCAGTAACATAGCCATTATGCTAAATGCTGGTCCCCATTTTGTGTATTTTTTTTAAAAAATATTTTATTAAACTTTATCCATCTTAATTTTACCAGAGAGGGAACGAGAGAAAGCAAGAAAGCAAGCTGCCAGATCTGGGACTCGAACCATAGTCGGCCATGTGGGAGTCCAGTGCCCTTAACCACCATGCCACCTGCTGACCTCCAATTTGTGTATTTTATCTACTAAAGAGAAAAAGGAAAATTTAAACTTCATTTTTTTTTTGTTTCTACCCTAACCAGTGTACCATCTGCTGGCCCCTTAAACTTGATTTTTAAAAAAATTATGAGTCCCGGACCTGGTTGCTTGAAAATCATAATGGGTGTGTGTGTGTGTGTGTGAGAGAGAGAGAGAGAGAGAGAGAGAGAGAGAGAGAGAGAGAGAGAGAGAGAGAGAGAGAGAGAGAGAGAGAGAGAGAGAGAGACAAGAGAGACAGTGAGTGAGTGAGTGCACACCCAAAATCCCAAGTGGAGAATGAAGGAGAAAGGATTGCAGGATAGCCATCCCCCCGGGGGATGATTTTTCACTTACCTTTTCACTGTCTATCTCTGTCTCTCTCTGTCGAGCACACATGCCCTATGGCGAAAACCTAAAAAAAAAAAAAAAATTTAAGAGTAATAAATATGACTGCCTACAGACAGTAGACCTCTCCCTAGTTTTATTCTTCACCAATTCCCACTATTAGAAATCAGTAATTTTCAATCATTTTACCTGTTTTTTCTCATTTTTTTTACTTTATTATTTGAAAATAACATGCTTATTTTTTTCTTAAGTTTTTGGTTTTGGATGGTTTGTTGCCTTCCTTCTATCCTTTCCATCTCATTACTTTTCCCCCTTAACCTCCCAATATTTGGTATTTATGCTATTATAATTCTGTAAATATATTAGTTTCCCCCAAATCAGGATTTATTTTTTCTGCTGCTAATAGTTATCTCATTATTTACTTAGTTTTCTATATACTTGTAATTGTTATCTCCAAACTCTCTGTTAGAGCTTAAAGTCTGTCATCTCATTCAAATATATCATTTCAGAAATGTCCATATTTGGGCCAGCTGATGGTGTGGTGGTGAAGGCAGCTGGATCCCATATGGCTGACTATGCTGTTTGAGTCTCAGACCAGCAGCTTGGGAAACATGTCTGGTGCATGTGCATGCATGCCCGAAATCCCAAAAGGATAATGGAGGAGAAAGGATTTAGGTTGTGGTCATACCCCTGGGGTTGCTTTCTCAATCCACCTTCTGCCACCACCCCATTTCTTTCTGGCAAAGAGCACACTTCCTATCACAAACTGAAAAAAGGAACGCCTGTAATTTTAGACTCAATATTTAATAGAAAGAATGAAAAATAATTTTTTGATGAACTGAATTTATATTTTAAAGACATTGATTTTTTCTAAATACCACAGTATTATCATTTGTTAGAAAAAAATTGGAAACCATCAAAATGTGTACTTATTAATCCTCTCAGTATCAATTCCTAATGTTCTTTTCCAAGTTTGTTTTTATTTATGATCGAGAACATGAGCATGAGAGAAAGAAAGCGAAAGGTCCCCTAATAGGCTCTCAGTCTTTCCTTGACTTTCATGATCTTGATATTTCAGAGTATTACAGGCTTTCTAGAATGTCTCCCAGTTTGAGTTTTCTGATAATCAGATTATTTTTTTTTTTGGAGAGGTTTTCGCTATGGGGCGCGTACACTTGCCAGCCAGACAGAGAGAGATATAGAGACAGAAAGCGAGAAATCACCCCCCAGGGGGGATGGTCACGCCACAATCCCTTCTCCTCCATTCTCCTCTTGGGATCTTGGGCACGCACGCACACGCACCTGCTGTGAGTTTTAAGCCACCGGGTCCGGGACGTGAACTGCGGTCGACTACGTGGGAGTTCAGCGACATAGCCATTACGCTAACTGCTGGTCCCGATAATCAGATTATTTATCTTTGGGAAGAATGTCACACAAGTGATGTGGCATTCTACTTATTGCATCCCATGAGGTGGCAAATAGTTTCACTTTTTCTTCTTACTAACAATTACTCAGAGAACTTGATTAATAGTTATCTACTAGATAAAAAGATAATTGTGATGTTTTATCTTTATAATTAAAGAATAGCATGTTCTCATCAATAATTCAGTTTATTAATTTAATTATATTAAGGACTTGTGGTTTCCCTTTTTTTTTCAGTGGGTTATAATACATTATTATGTAACTTATTCTGATGCTCAAGAATCCAGTTAAATTGTTTATGTCTTTCTGACATGTATCCTTCATTCTTGGAATACTGTCTCTATTTTTGACATAAGATATTTCAAGCAGTCTTTTTTTAAATTTTTGCTATAGGACATGTGTACTCACTGGGGTAGAGAAAGTGAAAATCACTGCCGTGGGGTCATGGACATGCCACATTCCCTTCTCTGTTCTACTCTTAGAATTTGGGGCATACATGCACATGCACCTGGTGTGGTCTGGGACTCAAGCCGCTGGTCTGGGACTCAAACCACGCTGTTGGCCATGTGAGAGCCCACCATATGGGATCCTGCTGCTTTAACCTCCACGCCCTCCAGGCACTCTTATTTTTTCCTCTGTCTCAGTCCTGAATTCAGCCATTTTTTTCCCCAGGAGCCCTAATTCCTTCTAGTGAAAAATAATACTTAGAATCTGAATTCCATTGAGTTAGCTTTGATTATTGCTGTTGAGGTTGCTGCTCCAGGCCCTTTCAGCACACAGAACTAGGGGATATATGAACCATAGGTCCCTCCTTGCCTGCAGTTTCACTTTCCACAGTTCCAGTTACCTATGGTCAGCTGCTTCCAAAAGTAGATGAGATAAAGTAGGATTTTGAGGAGAAGCAGCTACAAAGCCAAGTGGAGGAAGAGGAACTTAAGCAAAGCACTACCAGGAGCTGTGTGGGTCCCATGACTGGGACCACCACTGTCGAGGCAGAGAGGTGTAAGATTTAGGTTCTGCAGCAGCAGGCCGATGCTGAGGATAGGGCAGAGCGGCCCCAGTGGGAAGTAGAGTGGGAGAGGCGGGCCGGTAACAGGCTGAGGCTGAGGTGGCCTCCTTGAACAGCAGGATCCAGCTGGGTGAGGAGGGGCTGGACTGTGCTCAGGAGCGCCTGGCCACTGCCCTGCAAAAGCTGGAGGAGGTGGAAAAAGCTGCTGATGAGAGTGAGAGAGGGATGAAAGTTATTGAAAACTAGCCTTTAAAAGATTTCGAGAGAGACCACAGTTACATAACTGTTAGAGCAGTTTCTTGTAATAGTTATTTTATTTCGTTATTGTTTTTAATTTCTTACTCTGACTAATTTATAAATTAAATTTTATCATAGATAATGTATATATCAGAAAAAACAGTATATATAGGATTCAGTACAATCCACAGTCTTGGGCATCCAGTGGGGGTCTTGGAATATATTCCTTGTGGATAAAGAGGAGACTATTGTATGTATATATACACACACATACACACTCACAGATAACTTTTACTCATATATTTTTTCTATCCTTATGTCTGTATATTGAAAAATTTTATGTTCAGATCAGTACATCCAATTCCAACCATTATCAGAGGGCTCATTTTTTTTTTCTTTTCCATGTTTTTACCTGAGAAACTTTGTTGCAGTTCCTCAAAAAGTTTAAATATAGAGTCAATATATGATCCAGTAATTCCATTTCTAGGTCTCTACCAAAAGAATTGAAAGAAGTATTGAGATACTTTTACACTAGCATTCATAGCAGCATTATTTACAATAGCCAAAAGGTGGGAATAACCCTAAACAGATGGATGAATAAATAAAATGTGGTAAATATCTCCAATAGAATATTATTCAGCCTTTTTTTTAGAAGAATTATTTTATTTAACTTTATTTATTAATTTATTTTATTTTTAGTTTGACCAAAGAGGGACAAAGCGAGAGAGAGAGAGGGAAAATGAGAAAGCAAACTGCCAGGTCTGGGACTTGAACCATGGTTGGCCATGTGGGAGTCCAGAGCCCTCCACCGCCATGACATCTGCTGGTCCCTATTCAGCCTTTAAAAGGAAGGCGATTCTGACACAGACAGAACATAAATGAACCTTGAAGATATTTGGCTAAGTAAAATGAGCCAGTCAAAAAAAAGCAGGTACCGTGTGTATCTACTTTGATTTTTTTTCTCCAGTTCTTCACTGGTATTATAGACATAAAATTCATTTTTGTATATTGATCCTATAGCCTACAACTTATGAAATTACTTCTTGATTCTAGTTGATATTTTTAGAGATTTCTTAGCATTTTCTTTTTTGTTTTTTTTTTTTGGAGAGGTTTTTGCTTTAGGGTGTGTGCCTCGCCAGGAAGACAGAGAGACAGAAGGCGAGAAATCACCCCCCCGGGGGGATAGCCATGCCACAATACCTTCTCCTCCATTTTCCTCTCGGGATCTTGGGCACGCACGCACATGCACCTGAAGTGAGTTTAAGCCACTGGGTCCGGGACTCAAACCATGATCGACTACATGGGAGTTCAGTGACACAGCCTTACGCTAACTGCTGGTCCCTTCTTAGCATTTTCTAAGTACACAAAACTGTCTGTTTCATTCTCTAAAGCACTGTTTTACTTCTTCCTCTGCAGTGTTTGCTTTTTATTCGGTACCAGCTTGAATTAGAATGGTGGTACCGAATAAAAAGAATTAGAGTGGATATCCGTAGCTTGTTTACACTCTTGGGGAAAATAGTCTTTCACTGTATAATATGACATTTGGTCTAGGTATTCTGTATATGCCCTTTATCATACTCAAAGTTTCTTTCTATTCCTAGTTTGCTGAAAGTTTTTGTAATGATGAATGTTGGATTTTGTATTTAAAATTTTACTGCAAATCCATTTATAGGATTATAGGCTTATTTCAGAGATATTGCAGGTTCAATTTCAGACCATAGCAATAAAACTAGTATCACAATAAAGTGAGTCACAGGAATATTTTTGTTTCCCAGGGCATATAAAAATTAATATTAACCGCGGTCAACTACATGGGAGTTCAGCGATATAGCCATTATGCTAACTGCTGGTCCCTTTATCTGATTTTGATATCAGGATAATGCTAGCTTTTTTACTTATTACTTTTTAAAATTTTAGTAGAATTCACCAGTGAAATTTCCTTTTTATTTTGAGAAAGTGTTTCACGTATAAATTAATTTTTTTTTTTTTTTTTACTAATAGACCTTTTTTTGCTATAGGGAACATGTACTAGCTGGAGAGACAGAGAGACAGAAAGTGAGAAATCATCCTCTGGGGATGTCCATGCTGCATTCTCTTCTCCTCCATTCTCCTTTCAGGATTTTGGGCACACATGCACATGTGCCTAGTGTGAGTTTTAAGCCTCTGGGTCAGGGACTCGAACTGTGGTCAGCCACGTTGGAGTCCAGTGATGTATAACCTTTATACCATCTGCTGATCCCTATAAATGTAATTTAAAAAATAAATATAAGACTTCGTATCTTCTACTTTGATTACGAGTCAGTTTTGGTCATTATTGTCTTTCAGTAAACTTGTTCATTTCATTCATGTTTTTGAATTTATTGATACATTACATTGTTCAAAATAACCTGCTGTTATTTTAAAAATATCTGTAGGATCTGTAGTGATATGATATCTTTCATGTCTGATATTTGTAATTGGTGTCCTATGTCTCTTTTTTTGCTCCATCTAGGTAAAGGTTTATCAATTTTATCAATTTTTAAAAAACAGCTTTTATTTATTTGCTCTAATGTTACCTATTTAACATTTTGTACATTTTCTTTGTTTTGCTGTCTTTATGTGTAATTTGCTTTTTCTAGCTTCTGAAGCTTATATAATTGATTTTGGAATTTTTCCTCCTGAAACAACTTTGAAAACTATGCATTTTTCTCTAAGTACTACTTTATGTGTAGTCTGCAGATTTTGATACCGTTACATTTTTTCTAATTTTCTTTGTGATTTCTCTATCCAAGGTTTATTTAGAATTCTACATAACCACTACAGAGATGTTTTTTCTTAGATATTTTTCTCTTCCTAATTTAATTTCTAATTTAATTTCAAATCCTTTCATTTGATGTGATCTGTCTTGATGAATGCGACTTAAGTTCTTGGAAAGTATATATATTCCTTTGTGAATATCAGGTCAAGTGTGTTGTTGATGTTGTTCAGATCTTCTGTATCTTACTGACTTTTTTGTCTATTCATAAATTAATTAGAGAATACTGCTGAAAACCCAAGAACTATGGACTTGCCTCCTCTTTTGATCTTATGAGTTGTTGCTTCATGAGTTTTTAAGCTCTGTTATTAAGTATATACACCTTTAGGATTATTATATCTTTTTAATGAATTAACTTATCTGTCATCATGTAGTGTCTTTGTTCTGAAATCCACTTTGCCTAATATTAACTTAGCCACTCCAATTTTCTTTTGATGTTTTCAAAGTGGGTCTTTTTTTACTTTTTTAATCCTTTATTATCTTTTAAAAGAGAAAGACGAGAGATCTTTGAATAAACTTTTTATGTCATGATCCAGCCTCCCAATTAGCCAGAATTTCAGGTGTATACAGTTGTGTCTGGTGTGTTTGAGTATCAAACTTGGCCAACCATGTGACTTCTAGCCTCCCAAGTGGTAGTGCTTCCTATGGACTACCATGGTCGAGCCATTATCCTTTTATTTTTAACCTCTTTGTTTTCACAATTAAAATCAGTTTCTTAGTATATGAATATATACTACGTATATACATATATGTATATATACGTATATATACATACATTTATACATACATACATATATATATAAAACCAGAGAGGGACAGAGTGAGAGAGAAAGAGAGAGGGGGGAAGGTGAAAAAGCAAGCTGCCAGGGTCCTGGATTTGAACTGTGGTCAGCCATGTGGGAGTCCAGCACCCTTAACCACTATGCTATGTGCCAGCCCCTATGTTTATGTTTTTATGTTATATTTCTCATGCCTTTAAAAATTGTTCTTTCAGACAGCTTACACAAACATGCATTGTTGGAAGTAAAATCTCCTGGGACCAGCAGTTACCATAATGGCTATGTCACTGAACTCCCACGTAGCCGACCGAGGTTCGAGTCCTGGACCCGGTGGCTTAAACTCATGCTGGGTGCGTGTGCATGCGTGTCCAAGATCCCAAGAGGAGAATGGAGGAGAAGGGAATGGCGTGGCCATTCCCCTGGGGGGTGATTTCTCGCTTTTTGTCTCTTTGGCGAGTGCACATGCCCTATAGCAAAAAAAACCTCTCCAAAAATAAATAAATAAATAAAATCTCCTGCAAGCCGGATGTCAAATTAATTGTGTGAGATTAACATTTGATCCAGAAGGTAATTGATATTGACAACAAAGTTGGGAAAATTGTATGAAGAGATTTTACGAGTTCTTAAAAGTTAGGCACTTGAATTTTAGTGAGGTAACAAAACAATCAGGACAACGAAAACATCAGATTCTCTTTGATATTTATTGAATCTAGAGTAACAGAGGTTATTAGCATCACTATAGGTACTTTATGATCTATGCTGTTGATCTTATATTCTCACCATAGGTTTTTTTTTTTTGAGAGACATTTTTGCTATAGGGCATGTGCACTTGCCAGAGAGAGAGACAGAAAGCAAGAAATCACTCCCTGGGTGATGGCCAGGCTGCAATTCCTTATCCTTTCTGCTCTGGAGATCTTGGGCATGCATGCATATGCACCCAGCAAGAGTTCTTAGCTACCAGGTCTAGAACTTGAACCACAGTTAACTACATGAGAGTCCAACAGTGTAACCATTACACCATCTGCTGATCCGTCTCGTCATAGTTTGTTAGCCTTGATATACATGACCTCCTTTAGCTATTAACAGTATCGCCGCACCTGGACTTTATTATTTGGAGCTGTTCCACCTCTAAATTCAAAACTTGATGGCCCCTACAATAATCATATAGTGCCTTACTGATTTTTTTTTCCTTTTTATAAACTTTCTTCCATTCACATCTCAGTGCACATATATACCTTGTTGGGTGTTCTTTAGTTATTTTTCCTTTCTTTCTTAGTTTTCCTTACTATTATTTATTTTCTTTAGCTATAACCATGTTGCTTTTTCTCTGTCCTTTACAAGAAAATGTTCTCAGCAATTTCCTTAGTCTATTATTCCATAAAGTACAGTTGGTTGTGCCTGTTCATGCATCTTCACCAGCAGCTGAGGCATCTCTACCCTTGGTATTTCTGGTGTAAATTATTTGCGCTCTGTGCTTTGAAACTAGTTTAAGTCCTTTACCTCTGCAGTGCTGCCCCTGGCCAGGGAACTATGAATCTTCAACCTCTCTGACACCACAGCTGGGTTTATGAGCTTATGGTTGGGAACTTAGAGTTTTGTTGCGTATAGCTTTCTCAAACAAGACCAGGTACTGAGCTTGTCCTAGACTTTTTGTCTTTGGACCACTTTTTCTTGGTCTTACCTTCAGATTTGTTCACTGGGTCTTTGTCCCTCTTGACCGACTTCCTGGCATCTTTTTGTCCTTGGGCGGCATCGCAAAGCCAGGAGAGCAGCAGCGGCCACTGCAGCCTCGTGAAGATGTCAGACAGCAAGGAGAGAGAAATCTCTCTGTTCTGCCATTTCACTAACCTGTATGATTGATTTGACTGGCCTTACTGGATAGTCAGATTTTCCTTCTTCCTTGGCTTTTTCTGGTGCATTTTCTAATAAGGAAACATACTTTTTTTTTTTTTTTTGAGAGGTTTTTGCTATAGGGTATGTACGCTTGCCAGAGAGACAGAAAGTGAGAAATCACCCCCCAGGTGGGATGGCCACCCTCAATCCCTTCTCTTCCAGTCTCCTCTTGGGATCTTGGGCATGCACGCACATGCTCCCAGTGTGAGTTTAAGCCACCGGGTCCAGGACTTGAACCGCTGCCCACGACATGGTAATCCAGTGACATAGCCATTATGTCAACTCTTGGTCCCAAGGAAACATACTGTTTCTAAGAGGAAAATCTTATCAAATTGAGAATGATTCTGCAGGCTATGAAAACAAATTATTGTTTCCTGTAGTAATATCTCTACCACGTATATTATTTTCTTTTATATGTATTTTTTTAAGTTTATTTATTTTTTCCTATGAGTCAGACAGAGACAGGTACCCACAACAGGTGCTACCTATACCCATCTTCACTTAGCCTTTGTAGCAAAGGTATACACATGCTTGATGTATTCTGGGAGGGTGTGAACCTGAAACCCTCCTATATGGGTCAGCCGCACAGAGCATAGCTTTACAATTGCACTATTATCTGGCCTCCATTTTAATGTGTGGGTCTAATTACATGCTCATTATAAATAATCTTTGAAACACTGAATATTAAAAAAGAGTCCCTCAGAATCTCATTATTAAGTTTAGTTGTATTTTTCTTATTGTCTTTTTTTTTTGTCATTTACTAAGTTTGTATAATGTTTATATAAAAGACAATTCACTGAATTTTTTAAATCTATGTCAACTTCTTATCGATTATGACTTCTGTATTTAGTTCTTTTTTAGTGGCATTTCTTTCTTTATTTTCATTTGCTATAGGTGTGTGTACTAGCTCGTGTAAGAGAGAGAGAGAAAATGAGAAAGCATCCCCCCCAGGATACATGGCCACATCACAATCCCTTCTTCATCATTCTTTTCTTTAGATTTCGGACAGGTAGGCACATGCATGCAGTGTGTTTTTCAAGCCATCTGATCTGGGACTGAAACTAGACTGTCAGCCACATGAGATCCTGCTACCTTAAACGTATACCACCAACTGGCTTGGTGGTTATTATTTGTAACATATTTAATATTATAGGTGAAACTTTGCCAGTCGCAGTTTTGTTGTATATTTGGTTCTTCTTATAATTTGTAACACCAAAACAGATTTTATCCTATACAATTTTAGTTAATGTGAGATTTACTTATTTTGTTGCTTATTTCTACTGGTAATGTTCAGTAAGTCTTAAATCTCTATTAAGAGTGAAATGGGGGGAACCAGCAGTTAGCGTAATGGCTATGTTGCTGGACTCCCACGTAGTCGACCACGGTTCGCGTCCCGGACCCGGTGGCTTAAAATTCACGCCGGGCGCGTGTGTGTGCGTGCCCAAGATCCCGAGAGGAGAATGGAGGAGAAGGGATTGCGGCGTGACCATCCCCCCTGGGGGGTGATTTCTCACTTTCTGTCTCTATGTCTCTCTCTGTCTGTCTGGCGAGCGCACGCGCCCTATAGCAAAAACCTCTCCAAAAAAAAAAAAAAGAGAGAAATGGGGAACTAGTGGATGGCATAATGGTTATGTTGCTGGGCTCCCACATGGCCGACCATGGTTCAAATCCTGGACTTGGCAGCTTGAAACTCACACGGGGCACATGTGCGTGCATGTTCAAGATCCTGAGAGGAGAATGGAGGAGCAGGGATTATGGCGTGGCCATGCCCCCTGTGAGGTGATTTCTTACTGTTTCTCTGTCTCTCTGGCGAGTGCATGGACTCTATTGCAAAAATCCTCTCTTTAAAAAAAAAAAAGTGAAATTGTGATGTCATTATATCCTACTTCTGTAGACATTGTAGTCAGTATCCTTTTTTAAATTGTAAGAGGGTACATATGCTTGCTAGAGAAGAGACAGAGACTGAGGGAGAAAGCACCCTTCCAGTGGGGAATGGCTTCTCTTCTGTCTCTCCATCCTCAGGATTTGGGGCACGCACACACACAAATGCCTGGCTTGTTTTTCAAATTGCCATGTTAAGACTCAAAGTTGGCTGGCTATGTGAGATCTAGCTTCTCTTAACCACTAGGCTGTAGGGCTAGCCCACATTATGATTAATATTTTAGGGTGGTGTTATGCATGTAGTACCAGAAGAAGGCAGTTTGGCTTTTAATTTTGTCGATTTACATTGATTTATTTTTTAAAAAATTATACATATCGTCGCTTCACAATCTAAATGATGTATAGTGATTTAATGTATGAATAGTAACAATAAAAATGATGCATACCTATGATAAAAAGTGCAAGAAGAACAGGGGGCCAGCAGGTACCGTGGTGGTTAGTGTGCTGGATTCTCACATGGCCAACTGTGGTTCGAATCCAAGACCTAGCAGCTAGCTTGCTTTCTGACTTTCTCTCTCTCCTTGGTCAAATGAAAAAATAATGATAATAAATTAAATCAAGTAGATAATTCTTTAAAAATTTCAGTAAGAACAAAAAGGTATATATTTGTGTCTCCCAGATTCAGTATCTTAGCTATTCTGTTTCCTATGTCAGAGGCAACTGTTCTTACTGGTTTTTTAAGAGTTCACCATAATTTTAAAAGTATATACATATACAATATTGCAAGCAAAACCTCATACACCTGTATAATATTTTAAAAATATATGTGTATATACGTCCTTACTCTCACAAATAAGTGTGATTCTGACCTTTCCCTGATTTTTTGAAAATGGCATCTCATTATACTTTTAATTTACACTTGTTATGAGTGAGGTCGGGTATCTTTTCAAATATTTAGTCATCTTTAACAATTTTTTTGGTCTTTTTTTTTTTTTTTTTTTTTTAAGGTTCTTGCATTAGGGCATATGTGTGCACTAGAGAGAGGGAGACTAGAAATCATCTCCAGAGGGATCAGCCATGCTACAATCTCTTCGCCAGTCTTCCCTTGGGATTATGGGCATGCATGCACACATGCCTGGTGTAATCTTCAAGCCACTGGATCTAGGACTCAAACTGTGTGAGTCCAGTGCCTTAACCACTATGCCACCTCGTGGCCCCATTTTTTTATTTTTTATTTTCTTTTAACTGGTTTATAAGGGATCTTTAATAATAAATTAGTTCTTTAGTTGTGTTATGAATTGCAAGGAAAGTATTTTTTAACTCATTTGTTTTTGAATTTGACTTTGTTTATAGTGTTTTCTTACCATGCATAAAAAAATTTATTTTTATGTAGTTAAAATTTTTTTTTTTTTTTACCATTACAACTTTTGGGGGTCAAGTAGGTGGTGTGGTTTAAATAAATCATTTTATTTATTTATTTATTTATTTATTATTTTTTAGTTTGATGAGAGAGAGACAAAAAAGGAGAGAAAGAAAGTGAGGAAAGCAAGCTGCCAGGTCCAGGACCTGAACCACAGTCGCCTATGTGGGAGTCCAGAGCCCAACCACTATGCCACCTGCCAGCCCCTAAATAAATAACTCTTAATAAAGGAATTATTTAATATTTAATTTATTAATATTTTATTACTGAATTCACCCGAGAGAGACAGAGAGTGAGAGAGAGGGAAAGTGAGAAAGCAAGCCACCAGGTCTAGTCAAATCATGGTCAGCCATGTGCTCAGCATGTCAAGCTGACTATACCATGGACTCAAACTGTGGTTGATATGTGGCTTCCAGCTTTAGAGTCCATTATAGTACTGACAGCAGCATCAAGGTTGGACCCCCTAAGGGTTTTTTTTTTTTGATGCATGTCTTAATTGTTAAGATATCATTATGAGGGCCAGCAGGTGGCTTAGTGGTTATGTCACTGGATTCCTACATGGCTGGCTGTAGTTTGAGTCCTAGACCCAGCAGCTTGAAAAATCACACCAGGCACAGTGCGTGTATGCCCAGAATCCTGGGAGGAGAATGGAAGAGAAAAGATCACAGCGTGGTTATCTTCCCTAGAGGGTGATTTTTCTCTTTCCACACATTGTTTCTCTCCAACAGGTGCACACACCCTATGGCAAAACCTTAAAAAAAAAAAAAAGACATTTAATGATCATGTAGTTTGTTCAAGTTTGGCTCATGTGTATGTTTCTTGTCAGGAGGCGTGTGATGCTTATTGTCTCACTACTGTTAGTGCTAAATTTGATCACTTGGTTAACTTCTAGGACTCCATATGAAGGTATATTTTCCTTTTGTAATTAGTCAACAATATGTGGATGAGACTTTTGAGACTATGTGAATATGCTATTTGCTAACAACTTTTCCCTTGATTAAAATTTTTTTTAAAGAATTATTTTACTTAATTTTATTTGTTATTTTAAAATTTGGAATAGGGGATGCATGCTTACAAGAGAGATAAAAGTGAGAAACCAAGCAAGCCAACTCAAACAAGTTGGCCATGTGGGAGTCCAGTGCCTTATCCACCATGCCACCTCCTGGCCTCTCACTCAATGATTTTAGCATCCATTTATGTAGGTTGCCTAAATCAGTTTTTACACGAGAGTTGTAAAATGGTAATTTTAAAAATTTTCTATCATTCCACTTATAATTTTTAGCTAGCATTCTCCTGTAAGAAAGAGTTCTCCCCTCCAGTTTTTCTCCACTGAGTTCTGAGTCTTTTTTGTCGTTGTTATAAATAACTCAAGTATATTTATCCTGATGTTGGTCAGTGTGACTCTTCACTGCTCTGAGACTCATTTCTCTAATAACATTTGTGTAAAGTGTTACCATACCAGGAGAATTTTTTTTTGCTTGATAGCAGGTTGGTCAGCTTCATGATATATCAGTTCTTAAACTGAGAATTCCTATTGAATAAGATCATTCTAGTGTAAGTTTAGATAAAAATTATTACTTTTTTGGGTCTTTCTTGATCACTTCTACTGAAACAGACTTCAGAAACTGGGGCAACTGTGTTAAGGAATTCCCATTTACACTAGGCAAGAAAGTAAACAGTAAGTGGAGAGTAGAATAACAAACACTTATGGTATCAAAAAACGACCGTGAAAAGGATCTGTCTTAATGTGCTAGCCCATTGCAGTTTAACATATTGCTTACAACCTTCACAATAGAATTTGAGTGACTTCAGTTACACATTCCAGGAGACTGGCAGTCTGTTACAATCAGAGTCTGAACTTTAGAGCAGGCTAATTTACAGCGATGGGATGAAGAAAGTTGTGGATTTGTATTACACACTCTCACCTGACACTGTATCTGATCCCTTACCTGCTGATTGACATCTTGAATGAGCTCTTTGAAGCAAGTTCCAGCTTAATTAAAACGTTTGCTTGGTTAGCAGTGATCTGTGAAAGCCTGTGATAAATATTGAATCAGGTTCACCTGCTGGTTGCTGTGAGTGGATAAACAGCTGCTTTGTGCAGTTTAATCATGAAACTGGCAGTGGAGTATGACTACTGTTTGAATTTTTTAAAAAGGAATAGTTGAAAGGTATAGTTATGTCACTTTTGCTATCGTACTAGAGTGTGTGCTTTTGTGAGATTTTGCACAACAGGCATTCGGTGCCTGTTTAGATGACTTGGACAACAGCAAATGGTTGATAAAGATTAACAGTAACCCTTCTTTTTTAAGGCCTCAAAGATCATGGTGTAATTCTGGGTTCACTGACCTTTTAACACTAGTTCTTTATGTGCATGACTTTTTCAAATAAAAAAGAGCAATATTTTGCTTTTTGTCTACTTAAATGATA
The DNA here is from genome assembly GCF_000334495.1 of Tupaia belangeri chinensis. NCBI lineage: Eukaryota > Metazoa > Chordata > Mammalia > Scandentia > Tupaiidae > Tupaia > Tupaia belangeri. Next base: position 297,389 of record NW_006204503.1, on the reverse strand, counting down.
GATGAAAATAATCCTGTCAAAACTTAATTTTCAAATTTGTTATGAATTTCAACTTCTCAAATTTATTGTGCATTTTGTAGCAACTTGAACTTTTTTAGGCTTACACTTTAATGTGTAAAATGGAGTTAGAAATATATATTAGTGATTTATCTAAGTATTTTAGTTTTATGTTAATATTAGGTCATTAGAAAACATTAAAGTAGAAATGAGTTTGTAAGTAGATGAACCCTTATAAAATTATCTGATTTTAACTATCAACTTGGTTATTCCTTTTCAGAATAAATGTGTTTGAACAATTGATTGTAAGGAAAATAAGGTTTCCATTTCATTTACATTATGAAATCAAATGTACATTTTGGAATTGGTCACAGTGTTCTTTAAGCACCTGATGAACGTTATAAATTCACTTTCTAGAAATGCACAAAAAATTTTGTCTGTAGTTTTTGGATGTTCTCAAACTTCCATAACAGTCCATGGACCTTAATTTAAGAATCTATTTCCTAGTAATGAGATGGAAAACTTTTGATGAGTAGGTAAGACGAAACCTATTCTGTGGGGCATTACCAACTGGTGGGGAACCACACAGAGTTTATTTGCTGGCTTCTGTTTGTTTTGTAGCATTTCCAGCGTTTTCAGGTATATTTTTACCGTAGTCCTTAGCATTAAGGATTATCTACCATGGTGGCAAGTTCTAATTTCTCTATGAAAAGGTTTTACATTTTTATTCCTGTCACCAATTTGTGTGGAATCTTGTAGGGAGAATAAAATTTTAAGTCACATTCAGCCAGCTGAATATTTTTTTTTTATATTTATCTATGTTGATATATACAACTCTGATTCACTTTTTTTATTATATATGAGTCTTTACAAGTTTCATGGAAAATACATTTATGAAGAAATTATGCATGGATTTCAAAAATTGTTTTCACTAAAATAAATTCATATTTTAATTTTATTTTTCCATGAACTTTTTGAAATACCTTTATATTATTGCATTAATTGGGGAAAAAAAGTTATTCATTTTTTTCTTGATACATTTAGCTTGTTTTTCTCACAGATAGAATAGTGCTACAATTAATATTCTTATATCCATCTTAATGTGCAAGATTTCTCTAGTGTGTGTACCTATCAGTGTCATGCTGGGTCAAAGGGTATGTGTATCTTCAATTTCACTAGATCACCAACTTGCTTTCCAAAGTGGATGTGGCAGTTTATACTGAGATCAGTAGTGTATGATATTGTCTTCTCTAACACGCAATCTGGTGGATGTGAAATGGAATCATGGTTCCAATTTGCATTTTCATAGTTACTGATGAGGTTGAGCATTAGGTTGCACATCTATTCAGATGTTTATTGGCCTTTAAACTTTTTCTTTTCTGTCTCTTTTTGATTATCCATCTGGTTTTTGTTTTTTTTAAAAAAATAATTATTTAATTTTATTCATTTTTATTATTTTAATTTGATCAGAGAGAGACACACACGAGAGAGAGGGGAAGTGAGAAAGCAAGCCACTGGATCCAGGACCCGAACTGTAGTCAGCCATGTGGAAGTCCATTCCCTCAACCACTATGCCACCTGCTAGCCTCCTGGTTTGCTTTTTGAAAGTAGATATGTTGTATTTCTTTATATGCTATAGATACTGATCCTCAGTTGCATTGCAAATATTTCTCAGGCTGTGCTTTCTTTTTTTTTTAAAGCTACCTTTTCAAGTAGAAGTTTTACATATTCATGAGGTGTTTTCAGTCATTTTCTACTTTCAGCTTATTGTTATAAGAAATACTTAATACATTTGGATCATAAAAATGTTTTCCAGGGCCAGCAGGTGGCATAATGGTTAAGGTGCTGAAATCCCACATGGCCAACTATGGTTCAAGTCTCAGAACTGGCAGCTTGTTTTCTCACTTTCCCTCTTTCTCTCTCTCTCTTTTCTCTCTGGTGAGCACACGTGCCCTGTAGCAAATCAAAAATAATAATAATAATGATAAATTAAATAATTATTTAAAAATATTTTTTCGGAGGCCATATTATCTGCAAAACCTAAAATACTTATTCTCTAACCCTTTAAAAAAAATCATGTGTTGACTCTGGCTCTAAGCAGTCTCTTAGTTGAAAGTTATTTTATTTAAAAAAATTTTTTGCCATAGGGCACGTGCAGTTGCTGGAGAAAGATAGACGGAGGGAAAGTGAAAAAGCCTTCCCTAGAGGGAATGACCACACTGCAGTCTCTTCATTTCCACTCTCTTTAGATTTTGGGCGCACATGAACATGTGGCTTGCATGTTTTCCCGAGCTGTCAGGTCTGGGACTCAAACCACAAAGTAGGCTATTTGGGATCCAGGCACTTTAACCACTAGAACACAGACTGGACTGAAAGGATTTTTTTACCCCCCTTGTGAAACATTATGTGGATCTTACTGGAAAATTAAATGTCAAAGTAAAGTAATTTTTATGATATAAAGTTTATAGCTTATCCTTAGGAATGTTTTATAATTGCATTAAAAAATGTACTTATTTAGAACTAACTTAACAATTCTATAATTCACGAGCGAAGCTGTTATTGACAAATTCAAAAACTACACTTTGTAGAACAGGTAAAGAACACACTCTATCAGTGAGATAAGGTAATAATCCTCGGCACTGTCTTCTATGTGGCTTGATTATTAGGGATCTAATGTTTCTTTTTTTTTTGGAGAGGTTTTTGTTATAGGGCATGTGCACTCACCAGAAAGAGAGAGACAGAGAGACAGAAAGTGAGAAATCACCCCCAGGGGGGATGGCCACATTGCAATCCCTTCTCCATTCTCCTCTCGGAATCTTGGGCACGCATGCACACACGCCTAGCGTGAGTTTAAGCCACCGGGTCTGGGACTCAAACTGTGGTTGACTAAGCCCAGCGACATAGCCCTTATGCCAACTGCTGGTCCTGTCTAATGTTTCTTGAATAAATGAATGAGCAAATAAAATGAGATAGTACATGTAGAGACTAATAAGTGGTAGTTGTTATTAATGTGTTTGTCCTTTAGAACTTAAGTAACTCAAATATTTGCATGTAATGACTTTTTGGCCTTGAAAAATAACAAGTTGTTCTATACTTTTTTCTTTGAAAGCTAATATTTTGATTTGAAAGTAACTTTCCTAGAAGTACTTCACATTAGGACATTATTTAAGTATCTATCAGAGTAAAAGATGCAATACATAGGTATAGTGGTTTAGGTACAGGGTCACTTAGGCATTGTCCATCAACTAAAAAAAAAATAAGTTACAGTTATGTGCAAAATACCATGCTCAATGAATGAGTAATATAAAGAAATATAAGGCATAGTTTATGTCCTCAAGAATTTGCAGTGTGGATGGAAAGACAATACCTGTGCATGTGGAAAGTTAAGAAAAAAATGCAACTTGCTATTTTATTGACCTAGATTTTCATTTATTTTATACAGGTAAGCCTTTTCAGTCTTTCTCTCTATTTCTTAACATACTTATTTTGAATATTAGAATACCCTTGTATGCTTGAACATAGACTCATTTCATAGCCTCCTTTTAGAGGCTCCTCTGATTTATGTAGTAACAAAATACCATCATGGGCCACACAACAGCAGGTCATATACATAAAAGTGAAGTGATAGGCTGTTCCTTATAGCTTAAGTGTGTAGTAGGCTATCTACTAGGTTGTGTAAGTATGCTTTATGTTCACATTATGATGAAATCCTTAACTACACATTCCTTAGAATAGATCCCTATTGTTAAACAACTTCTCTGGCAACGAAATTTGTTTCTATTTGTTTATCATTTTCTATTTCTAAAAATATTTAATTACTATGCTCATTTTATTTTTCAAATATTAAGGCATAGGGTTTTTTGTTTGTTTGTTTTGAGAGGTTTTTGCTATAGGCCGCGTGTGCTCGCCAAAAGAGATAGAAAGGGAGAAATCACCCCTCAGGGGGGATGACCATGCCGCAATCTCTTCTCATCCATTCTCCTCTTGGGATCTTGGGCACGCATGCACACACACCTGGCGTGAATTTAAGCCTCCGGATCTGGGATTTGAACTGTGGTCGACTACATGGGAGTTCAGCGACATAGCCATTACGCTAACTGCTGGTCCCTGGTATTTTTGTTTTTTAATGGGAAAAGTTTGAGAAAATTCCGAAACTTTGGAATTTGACATTGTAGTATTTTGCTCTTTGAATTCCTAATTAGAGCTTCATGAGAGTAATAATGACAAAGGATAGCAAGTGGTCTTTTTTTCAAGATTAGTCATCTAATTCTCCATTATCTCTGAGAATTTAGATATGTTTCCATATAGTAGGATAAGAAAGGGAATGTATAGAAATTATTAAAGACTTGGGTGGTCAGGTGGCATGGTAGTTAAAGGCGCTGGACTCCCACATGGAGATGGTGGTTCGAGTCCCAGACCTGGTGGCTTGCTTTCTCACTTTCTCCCTCTCTCTATCCCTCTCTGGTCAAATTAAAATAAATAAATAAATAAATGAAGTTATATAAAATAATTCTTAAAAAATTATTAAACAGAAGGAAAGATTTCCAAAAATCTTTGGTTACTGACCTTCTAAAAACTAATGTATATTTGAGATATTTTTTCTTTTTTTTTAAAGTTTATTCACTTATTTGGAGAGAGAGAAAGACCAAGCACCCTAACAGGGTCTCACACGATGCCCTCACTTTTCCCAGGTAGCCAGGATCATGGGTGTGCACTCATTGTGCTCAAGTTAACTTGGGGACCAAACCCTAAATTTTTATATGTCCTCTAGCAACACAGAGCATTGTGCCACTGCTGTACCACAGCAGCTGGGCCTGAAATGTATTTGTAAACAATTGATTTATGTGTACAGAAATATTATAGCGGTCACATCCACATGTACCTCTTGCATTCTTCTTTACACGTTATATTTTTGCTGTTATGTGGGTTCGGTTTTCTTGCCTTTTTGTTGAAATAAAAAGGACTCTGGACAATTTCTAGCTGTGGAGACAGCCATCTCTGAAAAAGTTTGATTTTGCCCCTCAGTGTAGCCATATACAAGTTTCAGAGTTTACAGGTTTTTGAGAGCCCAGGTGTTTTATCTATTGACCTTCAGATATGTTGGATGAGAGGGAATACTTTTAAATTGATTCTCCAGTTTCCCAATGCAGTCTCTGTAAATTTAAAGAGCAAAAGAAAAAGAAACAAATCCTGATGAAAAATAACCTGATCATTTGTTAGCAAGGGAAATACTTTAAATAGAGATATAAAATTATTTAACTTTATTTATGTGGTTATTTAAAGACCTGCATATCACAGGGTTTTAGAGAGAGGCCATAAAATGTTAGCCTGTTAATTGGATTGGAGGATATTTGGCCTCCTGTCATTTTTGTCATCAGAACCTTTTCTCTAGTTTTCTTCTAGCATTGAAACTTGGTACAAGTAATTTTCTTTTGTTGTTAAATAAATGTCTTTTTTTTTTTTTGACAGTTTTCTAACCAACTGAGTTTTTATTTGTTGTATAAACCACCTAACATCTTTCAGGTGAAAAAATACATTTGAATAAAGATATTACAAAATGAATTAGAGCCCAATAAAAATTGGCTTTGAGGAGGGAATATAATTCTACTCAATCAAGGCAAACATTTTTATAGACCACAGATTCTTTTTTTTGTTTGTTTGTTTGTTTTGTTTTTTAACACCCATCATGCCATGAATTCATAGGGAATAGGTTCCAGAGGCTCAGGTTCCTTTCCATTGGTTCTCACAAAGTGTGCTTCTCTGGGTGGAGCAGGCTGGCACTTCAGTTGAGCCCAGGTACCTTTCTCTTTGGCTTCTTTCTTTTTCTGGTCATTTTCCTTCACACTAGGAAGCTGTCTTTTCTCTTAGAATGCTTAATATGCTCAATACACACATTGATTCTCTTGGCAAGAATCTTGCCCTTAATTTGTTTGTTCACCACACCAACAGCATGCTGGGTAACATTGTAGGGTCTTCCAGTTTTGCCATGGTAACATTTGTGGGGCATTCCTTTTTGAACAGTACCCATTCCCTTGATATCTACAATATCACCTTTCTTGTAGATTCACATATATGTTGCCAAAGGAACCACTCCATG
>NW_006204503.1:254023-291268 GCF_000334495.1 Tupaia belangeri chinensis | reverse complement strand
TTTCCCTTTGTGTTCATCATTTTGGTTAATTACTGGAAGATGGTGGTTCTGGCCAAAAGGAAGAACAATAATTGTCTTTTTGAAACCTCTGTTCTACTGCCACATTTCTTTAAATATGATTGTGTTGATACTAATGGGAACTTGGATAGAAGTTTTATTCTGAAATAATTTCTCTTTAATAATGTAAAAGAAAAATAATCAGCTTTTCATCTTAATTTCCACCTATACCCTACTTGCCTAACTACCCATTGAAAGCCATCTTCTTGAGATGTCTACCTTGAATTCATAGACGATATAATTACATCAGGTAACTTTAAACTTTAAAAACAAACAGAAACATGTTTAATAAAATGACCTGTGGTTTATAATTCCCTGATGAATATCATCCCTTTTTATTTAAAAAAAAATGTAAAAGATACATTTATATATCTATGAAGACATAAGTTATAAACTGTTGTGATAAGTGGTTGATGTATTTTGTATATTTCTGTATTGTTTGAAATTTTTGGTTAGGTAAGGTAGAATTAAAAGGAGTATGTAGTAATGCCTTAAGTAGAATTGGTATTGAAAAGTGTTATATCAAAAAGTAGGTTTTCTGGGAACCAGCAGTTAGCATAATGGCTATGTCGCTGGACTCCCACGTAGTCGACCGCAGTTCACGTCCTGGACCCGGTGGCTTAAAACTCACGCCGTGCGCGTGTGCGTGCGTGCCCAAGATCCCAAGAGGAGAATGGAGGAGAAGGGATTGCAGCGTGACCATCCCCCCTGGGGGGTGATTTCTCGCTTTCTGTCTCTATATCTCTGTCTGTCTGGCGAGCGCACGCGCCCTATAGCGAAAACCTCTCCAAAAAAAAAAAAAAAGTAGGTTTTCTGGGCCAGCAGGTGGCATGATGGATAGTTAAGGTGCTGGATTTTCTTCTGACTGACCATAGTTTGAGTCCTGGCCCTGATGACTTGAAAATCATGCCAGGTGCATATGTGTGCATGCCCAAAATCCCAAGATTAGAATGAAGGACAAAGGGTTGTCCCCTGGGGGAGTGATTTTTCACTTTCCCTCTCTCTGTTTCTTTTTCCCATGAGTGCATGTGCCCTGTGGCAAAAACCTAAAAAGAAAAAAAAAAAAATAGGTTTTCCAAGCCCTGAGAAAAGACCACATTATTTGATTACTTTTATGTTGGATAGAATGTATTCATGTAGTACATAATGATGTATTGGGTCCTAGCTTTCTAATATTCAAGTGAATTAACTGAATCATAAGGAAGACAAATAGTATATAGTTGAGTGAAAAGATTGAAGGTATGAAAAAGTAAACTAATTCTACTATCTAGCACTACCTTAATTTTTTAGTATGTTAATTATTTAATGTGATTCTTGCAAAGGCCAAAAAAGAATTCTGGTAGAAATATACAATTTGCATTCCATTTTCTGTGTGCCCATAAATTCTTGGATATTGCAACATATGTAACATAACCCACATGTCAGCTGTTTCCTGCCTCAGTGTTGACAAGAGCCCCATTCATAACTCTTCTTTTTATCCTTTCAGTGAATAAGTAATTATTCAATATAGAAGGCAGGATATTTGGAACTGGCTATTTAATGTGGCAGCACTCTGTAATGAAATCTGCTGTTACTGGCAACCTGAGAGGGGAATGTAACAATTCCAGCATGGTTGTAACCTTATCTGCTTTGACTGACTGTTTACTTGGCACATCAGTGAACCTTTTATCCCAGTGAGTGACAGCTCCAGAAGGGTCACATTTACATCCATTCTATCATGTATTGTAATATTTAATGGCGGACAAGGTTGAACGAGACTGGGAGTAATTTGAACTTGCTTTTCCACTGAGTCGAGGCTAAAAGACAGCTTGATCCGCAGTATTGTGGTGTAACATGCTATGACTTAGCCGTTGTTTATGAAGGCTAATCTTACTGATTACAATTTAAAAATAGAAAAAAAAATAACTTCAGTCAAGTAGGGTGTTTGTTCTATTAAATTAAAACTCTTTGAGTACAGTTTTTTTTTATTACTGAGCTATTTACCATTTTCCCCCACCAACTACTTCTTCTCTAAAGTAAATCATGTCATAATAGTTCTCTTAAGCTGTATTCTATTTCATTTGGTGTGGTAATTGTGGCTTACAGTAGTTATTAAGAACCTGTGAGTTCTAATACATAGCATTACATTTTCTTTGTTTGTTTTCAAGAATTTAGAAAATAGGAATTTAAAAATATTAGACTATATTTCTGATGTTTCATATGGTGTGTTTAAGGAGATATTTATAAAACTATTTCAGTTATGAAACTGAATTATGAGTGAAATTGTCCAGAAAAAGCTATCCTGGATAAGTTTACTGATGATTTTGCATTCCGTGATAGGAAATTTAATTTCAAATATACTTGTTCCACACAAGCAACCTGCCTTCATTATTAAATATTAACATTTTGCATTTATTTTCATACCTTGACAGGAGAAGAAATTTCTGTTCTTTACTCATTTTTTAGTGCTATTTTAGATTCACCTTGATATTTCTATTCTTTTATAAACTATATTTGAATGCTTATTTTAAAACGTTGATATATCTTATAGGATATTTGAGTTAAACTGTGAATGAAACTAGTTTTATAGCTCTAAATTATAATATCACAAGTTCACATGAAGCCTAACCAAAAATTAAAATTGCCCTCTACTTTGTCTTATCGTTCTTATCATTTATGAAAGAAGAGGATTAAAATATACTTAAAACATTTGGAATTGGAGAGTTAGCAGGATATGTTAGAAAGAATAGAAATACAGAAATGTCATTTATCAGTTTCCAAATGAGAAGAACCAATTTTAAATGGAATTTGTCATTTTTTCTTTAATGGCAAGTTTATATATTTAAAATATTTTGAAATTTCTTTTTATTTAACTTATAATTTATCACCTATAGGTTCTTATTCCATAAGAGGTTTGATAACATTTTTTATGTTAGTCCAATAGTTTTCTTTGTTTTGTTACAGTCGCCTGGTCACTGTTCTCTGTGCTGTTGTTCCACTAAACAACGAAACAGTCAAGAGTCTTCAAGTACCAGTAAGAAGGATCCTGGGGGGAAATCTAAGATACCCAAAATATATTTTGGGACTCGCACACACAAGCAGATTGCTCAGATTACCAGAGAGCTCCGGAGGACAGCATACTCAGGGGTCCCAATGACTATTCTATCCAGCAGGGATCATACTTGTGTCCATCCTGAAGTAGTCGGTAACTTCAACAGAAATGAAAAGTGTATGGAATTGCTGGATGGAAAAGATGTGAGTAAAAGTATATCGTTTTAGAGAAACAATAAGGTGAAATGATACTAATTACTATGTATATGTTTCATATGAACATTTTAGTAATAATCATATAACTTATGAAAATAAAATTATTTGTGTTGATATTTTTTGAAAATAATTTTACCATGAGAAAAATCTTTATTCAAGTTTAAAGTATGGTTTAAGTCCTAAAGTTGGGGAATATTTATTTCTTCTAAATAATTTCCATGGTCATTAGATGTCTTCTTACTATCTTTTTTTAAATACTTATATCAAAAGTAATCAAGTGTGGATGATGCCATAAGAATAAATAACGTAGTTAAATTATCTAGTCTAACTAGACCTAATTATTTAAAAGCTACAAAATTTGAAGATAGTTTATTTAGGTTCTCTGAGCAAATTTTGAAATTTAAAAAAAATTGAGAAATAAAATGACTATCTTGTCTTATGATTCTGGTTACACAATTTTAATTTAAAAATTATATTAAATGGTTAACTTTAGAATGTTATTAGTGGTTTTGAAATTTTCCAAAATAAACTAGAATCATTTGAATATAGGCTATGTGGAAATAGAGACGTCTTTCTTTTTAAAGACTTGTATGATTTTATTAATTTTCTTTGGCAGTATTAGTTTAAGTCTGTGTTCTCATATTTTAAGTCATTTACTCTAAAATTGAAGTTATGAGTATGAAATTATACCCATAAATTGATGGTATATGAAGTGATCAATGATATTTTAATATATTTTTAAAATTATTTTTTCTGTCATTAGTATTTTATCAGATTTTCTTCTACATAAAAGACTATAAACTATAGCCCCTACAGTTTCATTTAATTGATATATCACCTCCTACCGTAAAATACAAATAAATGATTTTGCACTATACTTTTTATTTTATAATAAACTCTTTTATTAGATAACAATTTATTTAAACTTTATTTAGGGATATTCAAAAGATGCTTTAAAAATATTCAAACATTATGAGATTATAAAGTATAAGTAGTAAGTAAAGGAGTCCAGTGGAAAAACTTGAGTGACTTGTTCAGAGCCAGAAAGATAACATAGAATTATTGAATTGAAATCATTGTTGAAATTCTACAGTCATATGTATTTCTACATAAGTTCTTTCTAACTCACTGAAGAATTGTGAAACTTCAGTCTATATATTTAAAAAATTCTCTTTAAGCAGAGATGAAAAATTAAAAAGCCAAAATGCTAAAGAAATAATAAAGCAAAAGTTCTTCATAGTAAAACTCATTACATGCTTAATTAGACTTCTTTCTGTAAAAAGCTAACTGATGTGCTGAATTCCTCAAATGCTTGTAATTTAATTTTTGTCCATAGTCTATACAAGAAGACTTGCTTGCATTAACATTATATTTTTATCGCTTTTTTACTTATTATTGGGAAAATTATTATGTACTTGTAAAAAATGTATTCATTAGTAAAATACATTGGTAAAAGCAATAATAAGTTCAAGATTAGATATTAAAAACAAATAGTCTTATGTAATCTTCTAGAATCCTGCAATGTTGATTATGTTTTTGGATTGATCTCTAACTCTTAAATTTGAACCTTATGAAAATGAAAAGCAATTTAATAGACTTCAATATTCAGAATTTTTTATTGACCTTCATGTAAGCAAGTTTTTTTGTTTTTTAATGATAACATTACAAATAATTACAGACATACACTTACGGTTTGACTTGACCAAATTCTGCCTCAGAATACTTTACCTCATAGGCATACATAAACATTCTTCTTCTTCTTTTTTTTTTTTTTTTTAAGTTCCAAGCCCTCAAAGTAATTTGGTATTGTAATGAGGGCTAATTACAAAGTCATCATTGGTGTCTATGTTTACTAGGGCTGAATTACCAAAGTGAAATGATAAATAGATAGCCAACAGTTGGATGAAAAGAGTTTAAAGTGTGATAATGCTTCAATTGACAGACTCCCCTCAGGGTTGTGTTACACTGGTAAAATAGATGAGCTTTTCTGGTTTTGATATCAAACCTGTACAGAGTTGTCATTCTAAGTGCCCTTAAAGTGTAAACTTTCTGATTTTTTGGCTTGATCTAATGGCACATGTGTTTTTTGTTCAATTTCTTTTACTTAACTGCTATGATATTAGCGTGCACTTATTTGTTAAAAGTTAAATTTTGTTTCAATTAAAAAATAATTTTAACTAGAGCAAGAAATGACAATTAACAGTTTTAGAATATCTTTTTTCTTTTTTTAAATAATAACTATTTTATCATTTATTTATTCATTCATTGATTTTTAATTTGACCAGAGAGAGACAGAGGGTGAGAGTGAGAGAGAGAGGAAGTGAGAAAGCAAGCCACCAGGTCCAGGACTCGAACCCTGGTCGGCTGTGTGGGAGTGTCCAGCGCCTTAACCACCACGCCACCTGCTGGTCCCAAGAATATTTTTTTCCGTCAGAATGAGACTTAGCAATTTACAGTCATAAACTCTGAAGGCATCTTAATGACAGCTTTCAGAATTATACAGAAGATGCTTAGAATGAAGAAATGGTAAATGTAGGACCAGCAGTTAGCGTAATGACTATGTCGCTGGACTCCCAGGTAGCTGACTGTGGCTCGAGTCCTGGACCTGGTGGCTTAAACTCATGCTGGACGTGTGTGAGTGCGCGCCCAAGATCCAGAGAGGAGAATGGAGAAGAAGGGATTGCGGTGTGGCCATCCCCCCTGGGGGGTGATTTCTCGCTTTCTGTCTCTGTCTCTCTCTGTCTTTCTGGCGAGCGCACGCGCCCTGTAGCAAAAACCTCTTCAAAAAAAAAAAAAAAAAGAAGAAGAAATGGTAAATGTCATCTTATTAAACTCATCTATGTCAAACTTAGTATGAAAGATAGTTGGCTTATCTCCGTCTGTCCTGGAGTGTAGAATTACAGAATTTTAGTGCTGGAAGGAACCTCAAAGGTGATATAGTCAGTGATTCAGCAGCAATCCTAAAATGGTTCTGTTTGAATGGCTCTTTTGATGCTTAGGCATGTAAGAAAATGGAACCTAAAGTTTGCCCTGTCATGTAAGTAATTAGCAAGAAAGGAAGACCTAGAATCCATGTTTTCTAACTCCTAGTCTATTGCTGTTTTGGTTATACTAGAAACAAAAACAGAAGATGGCATTAAGGTATGGGGAAGTTGATACCATATAGAGTTAAAAAAAAAAAGAATAGTACAGATTAGACAAAGTAATTGAAAATAATATAGAATATGACCTATAGTTAGGTGAGCCTTTTTCCCTCCTAATTTTTATTTGTATTTCTTTCCTTACTGTGGTTAAATAAAAAAGTGTTAGGAGAACTAGTCTTCAGTTGTTAATATCTTGCTCTTTGATTTGCTCACATTTTTTCTTTCTATATTACAGAGGGTGTATGTGTGTGTGTGTGTGAGCTCACCAGAGAGACAGAAATAGAAAGAATACCTTGCTTTCCACTGTGGCATGATCACACTGCAATCACTTCTCCATTTCTCCATCCAGTCAGGATTTGGGGCACATACACATGCTCACCTGGCATATTTTTAAAGCCCCTAGAACTAGGATTTGAAACCTTCTTGGCCATGTGGCTCCCTTAACCACTAGACTATGAGCCAGCCCTGATTTGCTGACATTCTTTTATAGGTTATGAACCTTTATGATTTACTCTGTTTCTAGCAATTTCTAGGTATTGGTGTATGTAATGATGATGTGTATGTATTTTGAAAATAGATTTTTCTTTTGACTAGTTCCCAGATATAAAAATATAAATACTATATATGATATACATTATTATATATATTTTTTCAACTTACTAGGGGTAACACACTGGGAATGAAAAATAATTTATTTATTTATTTATGTTTGCCAGGAGGTGCACGTGCTTGCCAGAGAGCGAAAGTGAAAGAGAAAGGAAAGGAAAAGAGCACCCCTGATGGAGCGTGGTCATATTGCAATCCCTTCTCCATTTCTCTAGATTTTGAGCTTGTCAAGATATTGAACTTACAGGGACCAGCAGTTAGCATAATGGCTGTGTCGCTGGACTCCCACATAGTTGACTGCAGTTCAAGTCCTGGACCCGGTGGCTTAAACTCACACCGGGCATGTGTGCATGCGTGCCCAAGATCCCAAGAGGAGAATGGAGGAGAAGGGATTGCGGCGTGGCCATCCCCCCTGGGGGTGATTTCTCGCTTTCTGTCTCTCTGTCTCTTTCTGTCTGTCTGGCGAGTGCACACGCCCTATAGCAAAAACAAACAAACAAACAAACAAAACTCTCCAAAAAAAGAAAAAAAAAAGATTTTGAGCTTACATGCATACATGCGTAGTGTGTTTTTTCAAGCTAGTAGGGCCAGGATTTGCAGTGTAGTTTGACCATGTGTGATCTGATTTTCTTAATTGGTAAATAGAATAAATGAAAATTAAAATGGGGGGGATCAGCAGATGGCATAATGGTTACGTCAGTGGACTCCAATGTTGGTAGACCCAGTGGCTTAAAACTCATGCCAGATGTGTGTGCTTGCATGCTCAAAGTCCCTAAAGAAGAATGGAGGAGAAGGGATTGTTGCGTGGCCATGTCTCCTGGGATGTGATTTCTTTCTCTCTGTCTCCCTGGCAAGCATACAGCAAAAATCTCCCTTAAAAAAAAAAAAAAAAAAAAAAAGCTCATTATTCTACCAGTTAGTTCCAAATGACATTTGGAAGTAAAAATACATGTACTGAGTTAGAAGATTTAAAGTTACAGGCGTGCATAAAATAAAGATAAACTGTCTTTCTAATTCTTTCCATCTCCTTACCCCTTCAAAGAAACTACTGTAAAGTTTTATGTGTATTCTACCAGGACATTTAAGACATGTATTTCTTGTAACATGTGCATATATTCTATAAGAAAATAACTTACACAAAGTTAACCATTATTTTTTTATTAAGAATTATTTATTTATTTATTTCCATTTGTTTTATTATTGTTATTTTTTTTTTTCTTTATTTGACGAGAGAGAGAGAGAGAGAAAGGGAGAGGGAAAGGGAAAGTGAGAAAGCAAGCCACCAGGTCCAGGACTTGAACCATTGTTGACCATGTGGGAATCCAGCTCTCTTATCTACTATACCACCTGCTGGCCCCACAAAGTTAACCATTCTATACATATTGTTCAATATCTATTTTTGTCACTTCACATATTTTTACATATTTCAGCCTAACACATCAGCACACAGACAATTAACTCATTTTAAGAGGTGTAGTTTTTGTCTGAATTTGCCATCATTTATTTAACGTATCTCATATGGATAGACATTTGGTTATTTTCATTTTTTTGTCTATTAATCAGTACAGTACACATGTATTCAGAATAAAAGGAAACTTTTAAATTTGGAAAGTTTTGGACAAGTTGTATACTTCTTTCTACTAGCAGTTTATACTACTAAAAGTATGTATTTCTAATTCTATACGCTCAGACTAGGCTTTATCATACATCTTATTCCATTATTAATGCATATAGTACAATGTTTTATTTCTAGTAATAGAATAGTGAAGGACATTAGTAAATAACATAAGAGAAGAAATAAAAATTATTGTTAAAACTTCTTAGAATGTTCATTAGAAACTATGAAACGTACAAATCAAGAAGATTCTGTTTTTTTACCTTTTTTAAGTTTAGGTTTTTTTTCACTGTAGGACATTTTGCTTGCAAAAGACAGAGAGAGAGAGAGTGGGAAAGTGAGAAATCACCTCCCAGGAGGGGAGATGGCCCCACCATGGTGTGTTCTCCATTTTCCTCTTGGGATCTTGGCCATGCATGCACATGTGCCTGGTGTGATTTTTCAAGCTGCTAGTCTGGGACTCAACCCCCACAGTACGCCATGTGGGATCCAGTGCCTTAACTTCCATGCCACCTACTGGCCCCTAGTTTTTCATCTTTAAAATAGACAAAGATGAAAAGAAAAGATAATACTGGGCCAGCTAGGTGGCAAAGTGGTTAAGGTGGCTGGATCTCACATAGCCAACTGCATGGTTTTGAGTCACAGAGCCTGAGTTTTGAAAAATATGCCAGGACGGGGCCTACAAGTGCTGTGGTGGTTAAAGGTGCTGTAGTCCCACATGGCTGACCATGGTTCGAGTCCTGGACCTGGCGGCTTCCTTTCTTGTTCCCTTTCTGGCTCTCTGTGGTCAAAATTAAAAAAAAAAAAAAAAAAACCCCGAAGGAATTAAATAAATAAATAGATAATTCTTAAAAAAGAAATAAGATAAACATGCTGGGAGCCAGGAGTATGTACTTGTGTGTCCAAAATTCTTGAGAGAATAGAGAAGAGATTGCAGTGTGGCCATCCCCTGTGACGAGGGTTGTCTTCTCACTTTCCCTCTCTTTCTCTCTGGCAAGCACACGCACCAATAGCAAATTAAAAAGAAAAAAAATAGTTGATGCTAGTGTCATGTGAAATAAAGGTGATATAAAATGGCATATGCTTTCTGGAGGATATTTTGATAATATATTTACAAGAAGATTAAAAATACTTCATGGTCTTTGATCCCATATACATTAAGAAAATATTTAGAAATGTGCATAATAACGTTTACTGCAAGACTGTTTCCATAGAACAGTGGTTAGCAGAGGAAACCAGATCCCATGAATCTGACATGGGTTTGAATCCTGACTGGTGGCATTACACCACATGCACACCTGGGATCCTGACACGATGGAGAATTGGCAGTAGAAGGATTGCAGGATTACTGATTACTGGAGGGGGGCATGCTCGCTCTCTTTTGCGTGGACACATTTTATCATGAATAAAAGAAAACATATTTCTAAAAAAGGAATATTTACTGCATCATTACCTATAAAACAGAAATTGGTCACAGTCTAATGGCTCATCAGCTATGGCATGTTAATTTAATGTCCACTTAGAAGGAAACTTTGAAAAAGATTGTAAGAAAAACAGAGTTGAAGTATAAATTTATTTTGGTGCAAAAAGTTTTTGAAGTCCATATAATTTGTTCATAATAAGCATTTCCATGAACTTTTTGAAGACTCATTATATGAGCAGCAGTGAAAAAGTATCTAGTGACATGAGATTTTCTTGATAGATTTTTTTTTTTTAAAGAGGTTTTTGCTGTAAGACACGGAGAGAGAGAGAGACATACAGACAGGTAGACATACAGACTCACTGACAGGGAAAGTGAGAAATCACCCCCCCAGTGAAGATAGCCACACTGTGATCTCTTCTACATTCTCCTCTTGGGATCTTGGGCACACACGCACACGTTCCTGGTGTGATTTTCAAGCTGCTGGGCCCAGGCCTTAAACTAGGCCATGTGGGAGTCCAGCAATGTAACCACTACACCATCTGTTGGTCCTTTTGATATGATTTTTAATAAAATAAGCAGAGGAGAAAAAGGTGAATCCATTTTTATAAAAAATGTTTATTTATTGTGGCTAGATGATTAATAATCCTCTGTGTCTGGGGAAAATTTGCATTGTTCTTGTTATTTTAAAATTTAGTCACACTGTAAAGATATATCCTTAGATACATATGTGTAGAAGAAATATGAAACAAAATGCATCAAAATGTTAATAGTACATTCTTTGTGTGATGGCATTAAAGATAATATAGTGGTTTTTTGAGGGGGGTCTTTTCTGAATTTTTGTGGTGATACTTTATTTTTTCTCCCATGTCATCCCAACCTTCCTTCTTTAATTTCTTTTTAATTTTATTTGAATAAATAATACCATTATGGCTCAAAATTGTGAGCTTTTGAGAGGTGAACTTTATATTTACATATATGTGCCTGTTTCTTAGAGATACCCAGTTGTAACAGAAGTCCTAATCTCAAAAAGATCTATAGAGAAAAATTTCTCCCATTTCTATGCTCACATCACTTATTTCACATTTTGAGAATAACCAGTGATACTATTGTTCTAATATCCTTCCAGAAATATTTAATGCCTAATATCACTTTCATCAGAATGTACCACAGCAGATGTTTTAATAGTATTTTTCTTAAATTAATTTGGAATATCCCAAGCTCTACTGATCTAGAGGTCTGAGTCTTAATCAACTACTTTAGTTTCTTTGAAATGATTGTTATTATTGCAATGGCTTACTATGTCTTTTCTGGAAAATCTTAGCCTTGTGGCTTCAGTGACATTCCTAAAATTTTGAGTTAAACTCGTTTTATTCATTTTATTCCAGTATTGCTGCATATTCCAATATTGCTACGTATATTTGTTTTTAGGGGAAATCCTGCTATTTCTATCATGGTGTTCATAAAATCAGTGATCAACACACGTTACAGACTCTCCAAGGAATGTGCAAAGCCTGGGATATAGAAGAACTTGTTAATTTGGGGAAAAAACTAAAGGCTTGTCCATATTATACAGCCCGAGAACTAATAGAAGATGCGGACATAATATTTTGTCCCTACAACTATCTTCTAGATGCCCAAATAAGGGAAAGTGTGAGTAAATATATATATAAAAATCATAACAACTTTTGTTCCTACTTGAGATATAAATGTTGACTATAAAGCTTTTAGATGTTTCATTGTCTTTATGTAAATAAATTTATATAAACATATTAGAGTACTGAAAACATATGGTATAATGTTTTAAAAAATGAATTTTAGACCTAGTCATTTTATTTTTAAATTTGTTATGGGGCACATGTATTCACTGGAGAGAGAGGGAAAGAAAGTAAGAAAATACCCCCCAGGAGGGATGACCACTCAGCACTCCTTTTTCCTCCATTCTCCTCTCAGGATTTTGGACATGTATGCAGATGTACCCAGGGTGTTTTCCAAGATGCTGAGTCTGGGACTAGAACCACACAGTTGCCCAAGTGGGATCTTGCTGCCTTGACCACCGTGCCGCTGGCTGACCCAAGACCTAGGCATTTTAATTTCCAAAATCATAAGCATTTTAAGGTCTTAGTGACGGAAGTGGGATTTTAGTAGGATTTCTCAACCTTGGCAGGAATAACACTTTGCATTGGATAACTCATGGTTGTGGTAGGCTGCCTCGTGCCATTGGGTTGTTTAGTAGCATCCCTGGTTTTATCTGCTAAATGCCAGTAGCACCTTAAGAGTTGTGATTATGGCAAATGTCTCCAAACATTGCCAAATGTCTGATTGGGGACAAAGTTTTTCCCATTTGAGGACCATTTGTAGCCACTATTCTTTCCATTTCTAAATACTAACATATAATTATCTAAAAACATTTCTCTAAGAAAATTGTGTTTTAAAGAACTTATATTGGAAGAATATATGTAATATGCGAATTATGCTTTATGAGCTTTTTTAAAACTTTTACTTTTTGGAGAGGTTTTTGCTATAGGGCGCGTGTGCTTGCCAGAAGGACAGAGACAGAGAGACAGCGAGAAATCACCCCCAAGGGTGATAGCCATCCCACAATCCCTTCTCTTCCATTCTCCTCTTGGGATCTTGGGCACTCATGCACACATGCCTGGCTTGAGTTCAAACCACTGAGTCTGGGACTCAAACCGCTGTTGACTATATGGCAACATAGCCATTATGCTAACTGCTAGTCCCTGCTTTGTGAGCTTTTGAGAGGTGAACTTTATATTTGCATATATTTGCCTGTTTCTTAGAGATACTCAGTTGTGACAAAAGTCCTAACCTCAAAAACTTAAGGGGCCAGCAAGGTGGTGTAGTGGTTAAGGTGTTGGACTCTCACATGGCTAACTGCAGTTTGAGTCTCAAGACACAAAGACTTGAGACTCATGCTGGGTGTGTATGAGTGCATTGGCAGAATCTTGAGAGGAGAATGGAGGAGAGGGGATTGTAGCATGGCCATCCCCCCTGGGGTGTGTGTGTGTGTGTGTGTGTGATTTCTCAATTTCTCTATCTCTGTCTCTGCCTCTCCAGTTAGTACACTTACTCTATAGTAGAAATCTCTCTTTTAAAAAATAGCTTAAGAGAAAATACTTAACTCATCATTGTGGTGACTTTATTCTCAGGCAGGCTCTTTCTCTTGTGGGAACAAAGATAACTCTAAACAGCTAGCTAACCTAGAGAAAAGAACATGATCTCATATTGAACCCCCCCTCCCCGCCCCCATTACTCTGATTGGCCTAGCTTAGATCCCGCATTCATTCTTTAATCTGAACCAGTCACTGTGTTCACAGAATGATGGAACTCTTTACTTAACTGAAGAGCCTTGGGCTATAAGCCCAAGGCTTATAGCCTTACCCCTTTTGTGAGAGTAGTGATGACCTTTGACTGACAGATCGGTAGTCCTACCAGGCTCACATGGGAGTTGGGGAAGAACAATTCTTAAAATGTAGAATTGCAGGAAAGAATACAACAAAACATATCTACTACGTTATTGTATTTGGAGAGTCATTTGAATCTTGTGGTGTTATTTTACTTTTGAACGATTTATACCGTTCTTAAAATTATGTTGGAAATGACTTCAGAGTAGGATTTTTATACTCTTCTGTATAGCCAGTGGTATCTTGACCCAGGCACACTTAACAAAAAGTTTTTTTTTGATAGATTTGCAAACTATTTTGAGAGTGAAAAATGGCAAATTATAATGTAGAGCTGATATTTGGTTAGACTTAGCACTTTAGAAGTTTTATTTAAAATCTAAAATGGATTAGCAATATTGGCTTGTATTGTGAATTTTTTTGAGTGAAATATCTTGCATGTTGCTGTTAAATCCATTTTGCTGAATGTTTTACAGAAAAATTCTTTTACCTTATAGATGGATATAAATCTGAAGGAACAGGTTGTCATTTTAGATGAAGCTCATAACATTGAGGATTGTGCCCGGGAATCAGCAAGTTACAGTGTAACAGAAGTTCAGCTTCGATTTGCTCGAGATGAACTAGATAGTTTGGTCAACAGTAATATAAGGAAGAAAGACCATGAACCCCTACGAGCTGTGTGCTATAGCCTCATTAAGTAAGAACATTTGTGTATCAGTCTATTTGTGCTGCTTTTGTATTGAAAGTTATGTTTCATTATGCCAGAGTATTTTAAAGTAAGTAAACCTGGATTAACCAGACTATTTGGGAAATTAGCTATTCCTTAACAGTTAAAACTTTTTTTGAAGAATTGTTTATTAAATTAATTTATCATTATTATTATTTGAGAGAAAGTGAGAAAGCAAGTCACTAGATCTGGGACTCAAACCATAGTTGGCCATGTGGGAGTTCAGCACCTCAAACACCATGCTACCTGCAGGCCCCTCCAGTTAAACTTTTAACAAAAGCTAATCCAACCTTTGTTTTGTTGAAAACAATATAATGAACAATTCATTTTTAAGAAATAATAATTCTGAATCTTACTCTTAATTTAGCAGGATAATTTAATAGCCCTGTAAGATGTGTATAGGACATTGAACAGAAACTAAACATGGTTTTATTAACATTTTCAAAAATTCTGGAACATAGCTTTATGTTGTTATTTGATCCTCCAGTTTATGTGAGATTCTACTTTTATGTTTGTTTGTAGTTTCACTGTGGTGCATGTGTGCTCAATGGAGAGGGGTGTGGAGTGAGAAAGCACTCTCCAGGGAGGAATGGCCATGTTGCTATCTCTTCTCCTCCATTCTTCTCTTGGGATTTTGGGCATCCATGCACACGTGCTTGGTATGGTATGTTTTTTGTTTTGTTTAGTGTTTTTTTTTTTTTTTTTTTTTTTAAGGTTTTTGCCATAGGGCGCATGTTCTTGCTGAAGAGAGTCAGAAAGGAGGAGAAATTACCCCTCTGGGGGAATGGCCACGCTACAGTCACTTCCCTTTCATCCTCTTCTCAGGATTTTGGTACTGCACATATACGCACTCAAAGTGATTTTCAAGCTGCCGGGTCTGGGGCCTGAAACATGGTCATCTATGAAGGAATTCAGCACCTTAACCATCATGCTACCTGTTGGCCCCCCCAGGTGTTTTTCAGGCTGCTTTGAATTATGTTTGGCCACGTAGGATCCAGCCTCCTTAACTAATCAAGATGTCAGTACTCTAATAGATTTAATACTAATTTTACTAAAATTTATATTTCTGTTTTAGTAGACATTAGATTGTTGATCTTGAAACTCATATTTTAACTGGTTTAATTAATATATTTAATGCTAATTTATTTAAATTTATATTAGATAATTTCCCTTTAATAAAGTTGTTGATTTTGAATCTCATCTTAGGAAAAAGAACCTCTGTGATTCTATAGCCTATTTCCATTTATTGTAACATTTTTCTGTTTCCTTTATAGTATACTTCTAAAAACTTTGACTGTATATAGTCACATGATTTGAACATAAAATATCACAGATTTATACAGTGAAAACCTGTCTCACACCTCCTCTGCTTAATTCTTACTCTCCTAAACAAGTTTTTCATTGAGTACATATTTATGCATGTACAAGCCAATATAGATATATTCTGGTAACCTACAGTTTTTTTTCAAATGATAGCGTACTATGCAAACATTTTTATGCATCTTGCTTTTTTTCACCCCACAATATATTTCGTATTTCTCTTTCTATATCTAGACCTACAAAGCATTCATATATTTCGTATTTCTCTTTCTATATCTAGAAATACAAAGCTTTATTAGTTTTAAAAATTAGTTGCCTAGAATTGACTCTACTAGGTAGATATTATACAATAATTTATCTAAGTAGCCTTTCATTAATAGAGGGGTTGTTTCCAGTCTTTTGCTCTCCTATTGTTGTAATGAATAACTTTGAACATACATATTTGTTTGTATGCAAGATTATCTGTAGGAAGATTCTTACAATTGAAATGATTGGGTCAAAACATAGATCTATTTTGTAATTTTTATAAATATTGCTAAAATTTTCACAATAGAAGTGCTGGCAGATGGCATGGTGGTTGAAGGTGCTGGACTCCCACATGACTGACTGGTTCGAGTTCCAGACCTGGCAGCTTGCTTTCTCACTCTTTTTCTCTTTCTTTCTCTTGCTTGCTCCCTCTCTCTTGCTCTGTCCCTCTGTGGTCAAATTAAATAAATAAATGAATAATGTTAAATATTCTAAAAATAATTTATACAATAGATGGATGGGTGAAGGACTAATGTATATTTTGACCAATACTGTTTGTGATTACTGAAGGTTTTTTTTTTTCTAGCCTACTAGGTGAAAAGTAGCATCCCAGTGTGGTTTTCATTTATATTTCTCTTAATATAAGTGAAATTAGGCATTTTAAGAGCTATTTACATTTTTTTATCAACTCTGTTGAGATCTGTTTTTTATTTATTTCTTTATTGTGATCCTTCTTACAGATTTATAGAAGCTCTTTATATATACTATATACTAGAGAATTACCTCTTCGCCTGTAATAAGAGTTGTAAATATTTCTCCCCCTTTTTGTCATCTGTTATGTCTTTTCATTTGGTACTTTTGCCACATAGATTTTTGTCATTTTTATTTCACATCATTATTTGTTGAAAGAGTTGTCTATAGTTGCAAATTCTGATTTCTTATCTTACAATCTTCCTTCATCCATCTCAACAGCATTGTTCTTTACATAATTCTACTCAAACTGTTGTCTTCAATGTTGCCAATGATCTCTGTATTGCCAAATCCAAAGGTTATATTTTTCTGTTATGTTACTTGACCTCTTGGCAGTGTTTGGTATTATTATTATTTTTTATTTTATTTTATTTTTTAGAGGTTTTTGCTATAGGGCGCATGCACTTGCCAGACAGAGAGAGACAGAGAGACAGGAAGTGAGAAGTCACCCCCCAGGGGGGATGGCCACGCCGCAAACCCTTCTCCTCTATTATCCTCTCGGGATCTTGGGCACGCATACACACGTGCCCGGTGTGAGTTTTAAGCCACCGGGTCCGGGACGCGAACTGTGGTCTACTACTTGGGAGTCCAGCGACATAGCCATTACACTAACTGCTGGTCCCCAGTGTTTGGTATTAATGACCACCTCTTTGAAAGGCATTTGTGTTTTAACTTCAGTGACATCTCTGATTTTCCTCCTCATACTCCATTTAAAAAACAAATCAATTTCTTTGAACAATTCTTACCTAGTTGATGTCTAAATGTTATAGTGCCTTAGGATTTTGTCCTGGGAACTAATTTATTTTCTAACTCTGCATTTTTCATAAGTTATATGACTTAGTATCATAGCTTAGAATATAATATACAATACTGTGAGGCCTGAATCTGTCTTTAGTCCTACCTCTGCCTGTTATTCTTATATATTCTCCTGTCTGCTTTATGTATGTCTGATATTATATCAAATAGACATTTCAACTTCATGCCCAAACCAAAACTCTTTCCTTCCCCCCACCGATTGTTTGGCCTTCAATCTTCCCCATTAAGCAAACAGTACTTACCAGTTCCTCAAATAAAATAATCTAAATATTATTTCTAACTGCTGCTTTACCTCTTTTCAGTTCATTAGTAAGTCTTATAGATAGACAATATATACCAAATCCATCAATTCCTTTCTCCATTTCTCCATATCTATTATTCTAGATTATCTCTCAATTCAAATACTATAACAGCCTCCTAACAAGTTTGCTTTATTTTTTTTTTTTTCCCCTTGGGGAATGACCATGCCGCAGTCCCTTCTTTTCCATTCTCCTCTCAGGATTCTTTTTTTTTTGGAGACGTATTTTCGCTATAGGGCGCGTGCGCTCACCAGACAGACAGAGAGAGACATAGAGACAGAAAGCGAGAAATCACCCCCCCAGGGGGGCTGGTCACGCCGCAGTCCCTTCTCCTCCATTCTCCTCTCAGGATCTTGGGCATGCACGCACACGCGCCTGGTGTGAGTTTTAAGCCACCGGGTCCGGGACGCGAACCGTGGTCGACTACGTGGGAGTCTAGTGACATAGCCATTACGCTAACTGCTGGTTCCCTCCTCTCAGGATTCTTAATATGCATGTGCACACGCCAGGTATGAATTTAAGCTGCCAGGTCCAGGACTCAAATCATGGTCGACTATGTGGGAGTCCATTGATGTGACTGTTATGCCATCTGCTGGTCCCCAGGTCTGCTTTTAAAAATTTTTCTTTCTTTTTTTTTTTTTTTTTTTTTTTTTTTGGGTGTGTTTTTTTTTTTTTTTTTTTTTTTTTTTTTTTTTTAGAGGGTTTTTCTATAGGGCACATGCGCTTGCCAGACAGACAGAGAGAGACAGAAGGCGAGAAATCACCCCCCAGGGGGGATGGCCACACCGCAATCCCTTCTCCGTTCTCCTCTCGGGATCCTGGGCATGCATGCACACGCGCCCGGTGTGAGTTTCAAGCCACCGTGTCTGGGACACGAACCGCTATTGACTACATGGGAATCCAGCCATATAGCCATTATGCTAACTGCTGGTCCCAAAATTTTTCATTTTGTTCACCAGAGTGAGACAGAGATAGAGCATCCCTTCTCTTCCAGTCTCCTTTCTGGATTTTGGGCATGCATGCACATGCACCCTGGGTGATTTTCAAGCCACTGGGTCTGGGGATTGAGTCACAGTCAGCCATGTGGGAGTCCATTGATGTAACCCCCACACCATCTGCTGGCATAGTGATTTTTAATTTGCTGGGTCTGGGACTCAAACCATGGAATTGGCTATGTGAGATCTAGCTCCATAACCTCCACACCAACTGCAGACCCCAGGGCTCTGCTTTTCCTCCTGTCTTTCTCCTGGAATACCTCTGGCTTAGAAACCAAAATTATCTTTGAAACACTTAGATTATCTGGCTTTTATTTAAAACTCTATTAAAAACCTTCCCATAGCACTTTGAATGGAATCCAGAATTTTTATACTAGCTCAAGATGATCTGATTCCTGCTTATCCCTCTTTTTTTTTTTTTTTCCTTTCTTAAACTTGTTTTTTTTTTTTTAAGAGATTTTTGCTCTAGGGTGCGTGTACTCACCAGAAAGACAAAAAGGGAGAAATCACCCCCAAAGGGGGATGGTCATGCTGCAATCCCTTCTCCATTCTCCTCTTGGGATTTTGGGCATGCATACACATGTGCCTGGCGTGGGTTTCAAGCTGTGGGTCCGGGACTCGAACCGAGGTCAACTATATGGGCATCCAGTGACATAACTGTTATGCTGTCTGTTGGGCCCCTGCTTATCACTTTTAACATTGTTCATACCATTTTTCCCCATAGTACAGCAACTATATTGGTTTTCTTTCAGGTCTTCACATAAGCAAAACCTGTTAACCACTTCAGGATCTTTGCGCTAGTTATTCCTGATGTTTAGAATATTCTCTATTTCTGATACTCCCATGACTATGCCTTTTGCATTTAGTTAGACTAAATGTTATTTCAGGGACAGCATCCTAGACATTCAAATTATAAAGTACCAACCAGGTTGCATGAATCTAACTTACATTATATCGCTATCACATCTGGTATTTCCTTATGTATTTGTTTCTATGTTTGTTGTTGTCTGTCTTTCAAAGACTGTAATTTCCCTAAGAATAGAGACCTTGCCTATTTTATTTTATTTTATTTTTTAAATTATTTAATTTAATTTATTATTATTTTAAAAATTTCATCAGAGAGTAAAAAAGGGAAAGTGAAAAAGCAAGCTGCCAGATTTGGACTCGAACGGAGTTTGGCCATATGGGAGTCCAGCACCTTAACTACCACACCACCTGCTGGCTCTGCCTATTTTATTTTCTACTGTTATTTCCCCTACTCAGAATAATCTCTAACATAAAATAGTCATTCAAACAATTATTGACTATATAAATGCTTATATACATCTCAGTGAATGTATTTATATATTTTTTAATAATTCTCTTTTTTATTTTTTTAAATGTGCATTTAGAATAAGCACCTAAGATTTGGCTCACAGTTGGAGAGATATCTCTCTCTGTTCCTCTCTGGTCAAATTAAAATAAATAAATAAAAATAAATAAAGTTAAAATAATTTTAAAAAAAGATGTTATTGGTGGACAATTATCTTTGTTTTATTGCAGTTGGTTAGAAGCGAATTCTGAACATCTTGTGGAAAGAGATTATGAGTCATCTTGTAAAATATGGAGTGGAAATGAAATGCTCTTAAATTTACACAAAATGGGCATCACCACTGCTACTTTTCCCATTTTGCAGGTAAGGTATTTTTTTTTCCACCTATGAAATTCATTTACTGCTTTAGAAGTGAATAAATGCTGAGTAAATCTAGTGAATAATCAAGAATTTGATGTCATTGGTGAATTACGGTTGAAAAATAGCATACTTTTTTTAAAACAGAATTATTTTATTTAACTTTATCCATTTATTTATTTTAAAATTTTGACCAGAGAGGGACAGAGTGAGAGAGCGAGAGAGAGAAAGTGAGAAAGCAAGTTACCAGGTCCAGATTCAAGTCACAGTTGGCTATGTGGGGAGTCCACTGCCCTCAACTACCGTACTACCTGCTGGCCCAGCATCATTTTTTTTTTTTTTCCTTATAGAAACAGGACACATGACTCGCCAGAGAGAGAGAGAGAGAGAGAGAGAGAGAAAGAGAGAAAGCATCCCTCCAACACGGAGTGGTCACACCACAACCTTTTTCCTCTATTTCTCAAATTCTTCAGGATTTTTAGTTACACACACATAACACCCCTAGCATGTTTTTTAGTCCACTGGGGCCAGGATCTGTGCTGTGGTTGGTCACATAGGATCTGGTTCTCTCTGCATGGCACTATTGAAAGCAGGCCGAAATAGCATTATTTAGTTTAAAGAAAACAAATCTATGAAGGTATTAAGTTGCTTTGTTCAAAGCTAGAAGGAGCCAATATTTTTGTATTGTAAAATTTCATCATTTAAAATCAAAATTTTTGAAAATAAAAAGTGAAGAAATTGGGAACCAGCAGTTAGCGTAATGGCTATGTCTCTGGACTCCCACGTAGTCGACCGCGGTTCGCGTCCCGGACCCGGTGGCTTAAAACTCACGTTGGGCGCGTGTGCGTGCTTGCCCAAGATCCCGAGAGGAGAATGGAGGAGAAGGGATTGCGTTGTGACCATCCCCCCTGGGGGGGTGATTTCTCGCTTTCTGTCTTTATGTCTCTCTCTGTCTGTCTGGCGAGCGCACGCGCCCTACAGTGAAAATCTCTCCAAAAAAAAAAAAGTGAAGAAATTCATTTAATTCTTCCACGAGAAAGAGAGAGAGAGACAAACAACAAGCAGCCCCAACCAGAACTTCATGTCATGATTCATTCCCAGTCTCAGCTAGCCTTGTTCACAAGTATTCATGCATGTCCAGGATGCTCTGGGAGTTCCCAGGATGTGAACTCAGGACTTTTCCCATGTGCATCTAACTGTACAACTACTGCACTACTGCCCAGCTTCAACCCTTTATTTATTTAGTTATTTAGTTAGTAAGTGGTGAGAACACTTAAGGTCTATTCTCTTGGGGCCAGCAGGTTGCGCAGTGGTTAAGGCACTGGATTCCCACATAGCTGATTGCGGTTCAAGTTCTGGACTCGGCAGCTTGAAATTGAACACTGAGCACATGTGCGTGTGTGCCCAGAATCCCGAGAGGATAATGGAAGAGAAGGGATTGCAGCTTGGCCAGCCCCACGTGGGGGTCATTTCTTGCTTTCTGTCTCTCTCTCTAGGTCGCTCATGTGCCCTATAGCAATAATCTCTCTCTCTCAAAAAAATAAAAGATCTATTCTCTTAGTAAATTTCAAGTATACAGTACATTATCATTAACTATAATCACTGTGCTTAAACATTAGGCCTCCAGAACTTACTTATTTTATCACTAAGTTTGTACTCATTTCCTTAATTCCAAGTCCCTAGTTAGTCTCATTCTAATCTCTGTTTCTACTAGTATGACCTTTTGAGGTTAGAAATATAAGTGATAAGGAGCTAGAAAATGATGTGGTGGTTGGGTGCTGGACTCCCACATGGCCAACTACAGTTTGAATCCCTGACCTGGTGGCTTGCTTTCTCACTTTCTCTCTCTAAGCAAATGAGAAAATAATAATAATAAATTAAATAATTCTAAAAAATTTAAAGAACAAAATATAAGTGATAGCATGCAATATTTTCCATCCTCTCTCAAGCCTATTTGACTTAGCATAATGTCTTTCAGTTTCATCATATTGTAGCAAATGACAAGATTTTTGACACACACACAATCACACACATGAGTATATATATATATATATATATATACACACACACCTGTAAATGAATGTTGCATTTCTATTCATTACTTACTATACTCTCACTTTTCCCCAGTGAGGGGAATTAGAGCCCAAGGAGGTTTTTCTTGGCATTGAGCTGTATTTTCTTAGGGCAGGGGTGATATAGGAAATATGAAAATATTCCTGCCCACTTGGAGCTTTTGCTGCAACAGTGTGTTGGGACTTTGCTGAATCCTCAGGATCACAAAGTTACTTTAAGTCATGAGTGGTTGTCAAAATTGGTGCATTGTGGCAAGATGATAGTAGAAAACTCATATTTTGCTATCTTGCTGACATCAGTTCTCAGAGGGTTTTTTTTTTTAATTTTTAAATTTTTATGAATTTTGTCACAGGGTATGTGTACTTGCCACAGGGTATGTTCACTTGCCACAAAGAGACAAAGAAGGAAAGTGAGAAATCACCCTCCAGGAGATATGGCCATGCTGCTGTCCCTTCTCCATTCTCCTTAGGATTTTGGGCATGCACACACATGTGCACGCAGAGTGTTTTCCAAGCCACTGGGTCCGGGACTTCAACCGTGCTTTCAACCATGTAGGATCCAGCACCTGAACCACCATGCCACCTGCTGGCTCTTAGGTTTTTGAGGGACAAGCAGGTAGCATACTGGTTACATTGCTAGGCTCTCATGTTGTCGACTGTGATTTGAGTCTTAGACCGAGCGGCTTAAACCGGGCACATGTGCATACATGCCCAAAATCCTGAGAGGTAACTGGAGGAGAAGGGATTGTGGCTTGGCCATCCCCCCTGAGGGGTGATTTCTTGCTTTCTGTCTCTCCAATGATTGCACATGCCCTATAGCAAAAATTCCACCCTCCCCCCCATCTGTCTCTCTGTCTCTCCAATGATTGCACACGCCCTATAGCAAAAATTCCACCCTCCCCCCCCAAAAAAAGAAATTTTTGAACCTAAAAAGTTAAAAACTATTGCTAACATTGATCACCACAAGCATTCTGGGTATCTGATATATTAAAAAATATATATTAAATAGGCTATACTTAAACTTTTGAATTATTTTATTTAACTTTATTTATTATTATTATTTTCCCATTTGATCAGAGAGAGGGAAAGTGAGAAAACAAGCCAGCAGGTCTAGGATTTGAACTGTGGTTGGTTCAAATGAGGGAGTTCAACTGACTCTCATGAGGGAGTCCAGTGCCTTTAACCACTACGCCACCTGCCGGTACCTATACTTAAAATATTTATCCTGCATTTATAAAATACAATATGGTATTATAAGATTTTTTTCTATATCATGACATATTTTTATAGTTTTTTTGCATGTAACTCTTGCATATAGAAAGTTATTCATATCTACTCTACGAAGGATACATTGTGGGATAGTTACAAAGTGAAATACAATGTGACAATAAAAATTTTCTCCACAACTATATCGATGAATCTTTCAGAAATAATGCTGAGTAGAAGAATCTGGACACAAATAAATATGAACAGTATGATTCTATTTTTATGAAGTGTAGTAACAGATAAACCTAATTATGGTGATAGAAATTGAAATGCAGTCTTGCACCATGTAATGATTTTGGTCAATGACTAATAATAGATATGACAGTATAACCTGTTTTAATCTTACGGCACAATTTTTTCTATTAATTTTTAGTATTTTATTTAGTGGAGACTGATTTTTGCTCTTACAGATTTGTGTTATTTGACAGTATATTTGATTATTAAAATATATCTGGGGGTCAGCAGGTATTGTGGTGGTTAAGGCACTAGATTGCTACATGGCTGGCCATAGTTCAAGTCCCAGTCTCAGTGGCTTGAAAATCACTCTGAGCCACTCTGAGCACACATGTGGGCATGCCCAAAATTCTGAGGGGAGAATGGAGGAGAAGGGATACCCCTTGGAAAAAATCACTTTCCCTCTGTCTCTTTCTGTCTCTCTGCACCCTATGGGAAAAACCTTAAAATATAAGTGTGTGTGTGTGTGTGTGTGTGTGTGTGTGTGTGTGTGTAATTGTATAATCATTATTTTTTAATTGCCGGAGGGTACATGTGCTTGCCAGAGAGAGGCAGAGAGATGGAAAAAGATAGGGAGGAAGAAAGCAATCCCTATAGGAGAATGGTCATATCATAATTCCTTCTCTTCTGTTTCTCTATCCTGTTGGTATTTGGGGCATATAAACAGATGCCTTGTATGTTCAAGCCACTGGGACTAGGATTAGAATTATGGTTAATTCTGTGGGATCCAGCTCCCTTAGCCACTTGACTATATCTGTATTATTTATCTTAATTGTTTCCCATTTTATTTTTATTGAACACATCTTACTGACAAATATCAGTTGTCACCAATTCCTTTTATTGCTTTAATATTCAGATTTTTCTCTTTTTCCATGTAGCAAAGTATACTTTTATTTTCTTTTAATTTTGTCTTAATGTCCACATTTTCATCTATATTAAAACTTTTGAGTCATGTCAAAATGAACAAGCCAGTTAGCATACATTCTGTTATTAGCATGTATTTTCTTTTCTTAAATTTACTAGAAGATGTATGTGCTTGCCAGGGAGAGAGAGAGAAAGAGAGAGAAAGTGAGAAAACATCCCCCATGGGAGATGGTCACACTGCAATCCCTTCTCTTCTGTTTTTCCTTTCCGGATTTTTGGCACATATACACATTTGCTTTGGCTTGTGTTTCAAGCTACTGGGTCCAGTCTTGAACTGTGCAATCAGCCATGTGGGCTCCAGCTGCCTTAACACCCTCCCCCACCCCCACCCCTGGCCCTGTATTGTTTTTTGAGCCATTTTAATTGTGGTTTTCAGTTAGTTGTGCTGTTCTCAGCAGGAGACCTGAGAATAATTCAGGCATTTGAGGCAACATATCCACTCCGTTAAGCTCCTTGGAGAAACCAATGACTACATTCTTATTTAGCTCATTACTTCAGAAAGCCACTAAATATTGACTAGTTCCCCAAATACCTGAAGAAGTAATGAATCTTCTAAATATCTAACTTATTATTAAAGTGTATTTTTATTTTAAAAAATTTATTTTGATTTCTTTGATGAGTGAGAGAGACAGAGACACCACACCTTCTGCTGGGTCTCAACTCCACAATCTACCTTTGTATCAGCCAACCCCAGATCACAGGCATGTGTGTAATTGGTATACTTCAGGGAGGTGCCAGATATGAATCTGAAACCTCGCGTGGGCCAGCCTTGCAGAGAGCATTGTGCGTTACTTTTGTGCTACTATCCCGCCCTAAACTAAAGTGTCTTTGATTCTGAGGAGAGTTCCACTAATATGGAAATCCAAACTATATTATTAATAGTGTATGTTAATACTGATCCCCTAAAATTTCAATGCATATTTCATTTGGGATTCATTGTATTTTTAAGAAGTTTTATCTCTTCATCCCTTCCTTTTCCCTCCTCATAGTTAATATGGTAATTTTCTACAGGGACATTTTTCTGCTGTTCTTCAAAAAGAAGAAAAAGTCTCATCAATTCATAGTAAAGAAGAGGCAAGAGAAATACCTATCATTAGTGCCGCAACTCAAATAATGCTCAAAGGACTTTTTATGGTGCTCGACTATCTTTTTAGGCAAAATAGCAGGTATGTGAAGATATTTGGTCTGTAGTTTTTCCTTTTAAAAATATTAGCTCAGTTGAGGACTAGCATGTGTTTAATGCATACTACTTTTGGATCAGCAAATAGGAAAATTGAAAGCAGCTGTTATAGGTATTATGATGTATTTGCTTTTACTTATTTGCCTAGACTCAGATCAATTGAAACAGGTCTTTTTTAATTAATGAAAATGAATATCGAAATCAGTAAATAAATATGTTTAATTCATTAAATAAATAGTCCTCTAGCACTTAAACACTTTAATTTTCTTTTAAGTATAGTTTATATTTATTTCTACCAGTGCCAGAAAGCCTCTTTTCTCTATTGTATGAGTGATAGAAATTGAAAACCAACCACCTTCTTCTACCTTATCCCTTGTCAAGTTGTAGTACTATGTGGGTTCAATTTTATTTATTTATTTATTTTAAATTTTTGTCATAGGGCACCTGCATGCCAGAGAGAGAGAGAAAATGAAGAAATCACCCCCAGGGGGTGACCATATTGCAATTCCTTCTCCTACTTTGTCCTGTAAGGATTTTGCATACCCACACTCATGCACCTGGCATGACTTGCAAGCCTCTGGATCCAGAACTCAAACCATGGCTGGCCGTGTGGGAATACAGTACCTTAACCACCACACCATTTGCTGTCCCCAAGTTCAACATTTTTTAAAGTGTTTTTTTTTTTTTTTTTAAATGTATTAATGGGCCAATAGGTGGTATGGTGGTTAAGAATGCTGGACTCCCACATGGCCAACCATGGTTCGAGGCCTGGACCTGGAGGCTTGCTTTCTCACTTTCTCTCTCTCTTGCTCACTCTTGCTCTGTCCCTCTCGGATCAAATTAAAAATAAAATAAATAAATAAAGTTAAATAAAATAATTCTTTTTTTTTCTTTTTGCTATAGGGTGCATGCACTCACCAGAAAGAGAGAGACAGAAAGTGAGAAATCACCCCCTGGAGGATGGCCATACTGCAATCCCTTCTCCTCCATTCTCCTCTTGGGATCTTGGGGATCTTGGGGATCTTGGGCACGCACACCTGGTGTGAGTTTAAGTCACTAGGTCTGGGACTCGAACCACCGCTGACTATATGGGAATCCAGTGACGTAGCCATTATGTTATCTGCTGGTCCCAAATAAAATAATTCTTTAAAAAAATTGTAGTGGGACCAGCAGTTAGCGTAATGGCTATGTCGCTGGACTCCCATGTCGTCGACCGCGGTTCGGGTCCCAGACCGGGTGGCTTAAAACTCACGCCGGGCACGTGTGCGTGCATGCCCAAGATCCCGAGAGGAGAATGGAGGAGAAGGGACTGCAGCATGGCCATCGCCCCTGGGGGGTGATTTCTCACTTTCTATCTCTCTGTCTCTCTCTTGTCTGTCTGGCGAGCGCACGTGCCCTATTGTAAAAACCTCTCCCCTCCCCCCAAAAATTGTAGTAAAATATACATAGCAAGAGATACCATTTTAACTGCTTTTAAGTATAAAGTGCCATTAGGTATATTGACAATGTTGTGCAGTCATCACCATTATGTAGTTCCAGAAATTTTTCATCATTCTAAACAGAAATTCTGTATCCATGAAATAATATTGGGCTGTTGGAAAAGTCATGACCTATTTTTAAAAAATTATTTATTGGGAACCAGCAGTTAGCGTAATGGCTATGTCGCTGGACTCCCACGTAGTCGACCGCAGTTCGCGTCCCGGACCCGGTGGCTTAAAACTCACGCCGGGCGCGTGTGCGTGCGTGCCCAGGATCCCGAGAGGAGAATGGAGGAGGAGGGATTGCAGCGTGACCATCTCTCCTGGGGGGTGATTTCTCGCTTTCTGTCTCTAATGTCTCTCTCTGTCTGTCTGGCGAGCGCATGCGCCCTATAGTGAAAATCTCTCCAAAAAAAAAAAATTATTTATTTAATTTTATTCATTCATTTAATTTGACTGGTGGTGAGGTAGGCAGGTGGTGTGGGAAGTGAGAAAGCAAGCCACCAGATCCAGAATTTGAGCCATGGTCGGCCATGTAGGGGTGTCCAGCACCTCAACCATCACACTACCCTCTGGCCCCATGACCTAATTTTCTATGCAGAAATGTGTCATGGTTTTTCCAATGACCAATAATTCCCTAGACTATCTCCTCCCAGCATCTAGTAACTTTTATTCTACATTCATCTTCTTGGTATCTTATATAAGAGCAATCATATAATACTTGTCATTTTGTGTCTGGCTAATTTTACTTAGCATAATATTTATCAAGTTCATCCCTATGGCAGCATGTATCAGAACTTTTTTTATGGCTTAATAATATTCTATTGTGTGTGTGTACATGACATTTTAAATCTGTTTTTATATTTATGAATATTTGTAGGGTTGTTTTCATGTTTTTTTTTTTTTTTGGAGAGATGTTGGGTCCCTCTACAGATGTTGGGTCTCTGACTTTAACATCTTGTCTCTCTAAGAGTGCAATATTATAGTGGTAGAGAATATCACTTTTTATTTTGTTTAAGCCTAAGTGTTTAATAGACTCTTATTGAAAGAAGGTATAAACTAGATGGAATCATAGATATTTGGTGTAGTATCCTCATTAAAAGTAGATGAAGACCGACCTATTTTTTTTTAAACTCATATTTTAACTCATTTCTTCTATGAACTTTTTTGAAAAGAATTATTTATTTATTTATTTATTTATTTATTATCATTATTTTTCAATTTGACTAGAGAGAGATAGAGTGAGAGAGAGAAAGAAAAGGAGTAAGAAAACAAGCCAGCACATCAGGACTCGAACTGTGGTTGGCCATGCAGGAGTCCAGAGCCTTTGACCACTATGCCATCTGCTCGCCCCAAGACTTACCTATATTTTAAATGAACGTAAAATTTTATAATTATGTACTAGCATTTAAAAACTTCCTGTAGGGAGCAGCAGATGGAGTAATGGTTACATTGCTGGACTCTCACTTAGTTGACTACAGTTTGAGTCTCAGACCTAGTGTCTTAAAACTCAGGCTGGGCCCGTGAGTGTGCATGCCCAAAATCCCAAGAGGAGACTAGAGAAGAAGGGATTGCAGCATGGCCATACTCCTGGGAGTGATTTCTCTTTTTCTGTCTTGCTGTCTATCTGGTGAGAAAATGCCTCCTATAACAAAAATCTCTATTAAGAAAAATACTTCCTGTAAAAATGATCTGTTTTCCTATGTAAAAAAACCAAAAATAAAACCCTTTTATTTTCTTTAACCATAGTACTGGTTTCTGTTTGTAACCATTTGCGTAGTATAGAATACAAAGAGCTCTGGACCTGGAGGCCTGAGCTTTAACTCCGATTCTGCCATGATTTATATAATGTTTGAAAATCAAGCTGAGAAGTAGCTGGTAAGGAATAAATGATCAGATGAGAAGGAATAAATGATTCTCTGTAAGAATCAGTTGATTCTATGATTTAATGACTTACTTTATATCCAAATTGCTGAATTTAATTATGAGGAGAAGAATCTTATCTTTTAGTGGGAATATATCAGCATTCTCGATTTGTTTTATTTATTTATTTATTTTTTAACATTCAGTTTAATTTTTTAAATTATTTTATTCAATTTCATTTACTCAGTCATTCATTTATTTTAATTTGACCAGAGAGACACACACACACACAGAGAGAGAGAGAGGGGAAAGTGAGAAAGCAAGCCACCAGGTCTGGGACTTGAACCATGGTTGGCCATGTGGGAGTGTCCAGCGCCTTAACCACCACGCCACTTGCCGGTCCCCTCGATTGTTTCAATATAATCAGTTTTTATATTGTATGTAGCTAGGTCATTATGTTTTAATAATGTGTTACTACTAAATTAGTATTTTCTTTGCATCTAGATTTGCAGATGATTATAAAATTGCTATTCAGCAGACTTACTCCTGGATAAATCACACTGATATTTCAGATAAAAATTGGCTAATGGTTCTACCAAAAAATAAGAAACGTTCACGACACAAAACTGCAGTTCGTGTGCTAAACTTTTGGTGCTTAAATCCAGCTGTGGTAAGCTCATTGTGTTGTAAATGATAAATTTGCCTTTATGACTCAATACCAAATAAATGTGTTTCACTCTTTTAAAGATGAATTTATGTCTCTAACATTGTTTCTTTTTAGGCCTTTTCAGATATTAATGGCAAAGTTCGGACAATTGTTTTGACATCTGGTACGTTATCACCAATGAAATCCTTTTCATCAGAACTTGGTGTTACATTTACTATCCAACTGGAGGCTAATCATGTCATTAATAACTCACAGGTTAGTTTTTATTAAGAATTATTTTATTTAACTTTATTTATTTAGTTTTTAATTTGACTGGAGAAGGACAGAGTGAGATAGAGAGAAGGAACGTGAGAAAGCAAGCTGGAAAGGTTCTGGGACCTGAACCATGGTTGGCCGTGTGGGAGTCTAGCACCTCTAACCACCAACCCGCCGGCTGGCCCCTAGTTATTTTGTGTGTGTGTGTGTGTGTGTGTTTTTTTGTTTTTTTTTTTAGAGAGATTTTTGCTATAGGGCACGTGCACTCACTACAGAGACAGAGAGATACCGAGAGATAGAAAGTGAGAAATACTCCACAGGGGAATGACCAGACCACAATCCTTTTTCCTCCATTCTCCTCTTGGGATCTTAGGCACACATGCAGACACGCCCAGTGTGAGTTTTAAGCTGCTGGGTCTGGGACTCGAACCTCAGTCGACTCTGGGAGTTCAGTGACATAATCATTATGCCATCTCTTGGTCCCCAGGTTAGTTGTTTTTTGTTTTTTTTTTTTGTTTGTTTGTTTTTGTTTTTTTTAAAGGCTTTCCTTCTTTCTACCCCAGTATAATTCTGTATAAACAAATTAGAAGTTGGGAACCAGCGGTGAGCGTAATGGCTATGTTGCTGGACACCCACGTAGTCGACCACGGTTCAGGTCCCGGACCCAGTGGCTTAAAACTCACTCCAGGCGCGTGTGTGTGCGTGCCCAAGATCCTGAGAGGTGAATGGAGGAGAAGGGATTGCGGCGTGACCATCCCCCCTGGGGGGTGATTTCTCGCTTTCTGTCTCTATGTCTCTCTCTGTCTGTCTGGCAAGCGCACGCGCCCTATAGCGAAAACCTCTCCCAAAAAAAAGTAGTTATCCAAAGTGCCAGCAAACAAACTCTGATAGGAAATTCAACATTTCAGTTTCAGAATAAAAGAAAATTTGTTAGTTACTTAATAACCAAGAAATTTAATACTGATACAGTATACACAATATTTATATTCTCTATTTCCAAAATATTTCTTATATTTGTGTAATTTTATTTAAAAAATTTTTTTGCTAGAGGGCACATGGTCTCATCAGAGAGAGGAGAAGAGAAAATATCCTCTAAGAGGAATGATCACATTGCAATCCTTCTTCTCCATCTTTGCGCCCTTTGGGGATATTGGACATGCATCCAATATGTTTCTCATGCTGCTGGATCTGGGACTCAAATGGCTTGGCTTTCTATGTGGGATCTGGCTGTCTTTTTTTTTTTTGAGAGGTTTTTACTATAGGGCGTGTGCACTTGCCAGAGAGACAGAAAGCGAGAAATCACCTCCCAGGGGGGATAGCCACACTATAATCCCTTCTCCTCCATTCTCCTCTCGAGATCTTGGGCATGTGCACACATGCACCTGGCATGAGTTTAAGCCACCAGGTCTGGGACTTGAACCACGGTCAGCTACATGGGAATTCAGTGACATAGCCATTACGCCAACTGCTGGTCCCAAGGGATCTGGCTGTCTTAAACATGAGGCCATAATGTTGACCCTTAATTTTTTTTTCTTTTAAGTTTATCCCTTTTATTCTTGATAGATGATGGTGCCTGATCACATGCATGAGAGAGATGCATCCTTAACTCTGTCTGGTCATACCACAGTCCCCTTTTTCTATTCCTACAGCTGGTCAGAATCTTGGGCATGTGCACACATGCCTCATATAATTTATGTTGACCAGGCCAGGGATCCAGACTGTGGTCTACCACGTAGCTTTTAGCAAATGCAGTTCAGTATGCTATTGACTGTACCACCAGGCTGAGCTTGTTTTTATATTTGATGTATATGTTATGCCAAATAGTATACAGTTTTCACATCTCTAAAGTCTTTAAACAGGTTCCCTCCCTTTTTTTTTTTTTTTCTATTTTCTATGACTGACATTTTTGAAAATTAAGTCAACAGTGGTCCTGAGGAATGTTTTATAATCTGGATTTGTCTGATTGTTTACTAATAAGATTCAGGTTAAATAATTAGGCAAGAATACTATGTAGGTGACATTGTTGCTTCCCATTGTATGCTACAAGGAGACAAATAAGATCAGCTTGTCTTATCACAAGTTGATCATTTGGTTAAAGTGCTCTCTGTCAGATCTCATCTTGAAAAATGTACCTGCATCACGCACATCATTTCCAAGCATAAAACTATCATATTTTTCAGCAATCTGCAGTATTTGTATTATCTTTAGATTCCTAATCAAGTTTGTTCTTTCTCCTAATCAAATTAACCAGAATAGGTAAGATCTATGGATACAGAAGAAAGGCAGATTTCTAGCTATAAAATTTGATGGCTCTAATTTTCTGCGACTAAGGATCTTTGAGCACCATTGGATTTTTAAATTTATTTATTCATTTTATATATAATTTTTTTTTAATTGCCAAGGGGTGCTTGCATTTGCTAGAGAGTAAGCTCACACATTCATGCAAGAGAAAAAATATCCCCTTTAATTTGTCTGGTCATGCCACAGTCTTCTCACTTCCATTTCTCTATCCTGTCAGGATCTTGGGCATGCATACACATGTGCTGCCATGTCCTTTAATGTGCTGGGGCTAGGACTTGAACCATGGTCAACTGTGTATGACCCAGTTGCCTATATGCAGTGCTTAACTGCTGTGTTGCAAGGCTGGCCCAGCAATATAGTTTTGAAAGAATAATTCTTGTCATTACTGAGATTTACATATGTGGGCCAGCATATGACCTGGTGGAGAAGGGAGCTGGATCCCACAGGTCAGCCACATGGTTTGAGTCCTGAACTTGGTACCTTTAAAAACACACTGAGTGTGAATACATGTGTGCCTTGTATCCTAAGAGCAAGGGGTTGCTGTGTGACCTTTCCCCATGGCGAATGCTTTCTTCCTTCCTCTCTCTGTTTCTCTATTTCACTAATGAGTGCACAAACCCCCTTATAGGTATTTTTAAAAAAGGAAGATTTACCTATGGCAAGTCATACCAGTTTTCACCCTCAACATTTTAGAATTACCTAGTTCAGGCTATTCATACATAAATCTGCTATATAATTTCATTTGTTCGCTTAATCATCGAACAAAAGTTTGTTACATGCTTAATTTTGTAAAGTTATTGAGGAAACAGGGATAAGTACAACCATTTTTGCTTTCAAAGAACTTTCATTAGAAGAGAATTGAGTGATTTGCCTGAAGCATAACTTTTATAAAGTAAATATGTACACAATTAAAAGTAATAGAAAAAAGTCCCAACAATTAAAAAGTAAATTTTCACTGAAGTTTTTGCTTAATCTTCTTCCAAAAAAAGTACTAATTTTTCTACTTTGTTTTGGCATAAATCTAATAGTAATATATTTATTTTCTAGGTTTGGGTTGGTACCATTGGATCAGGCCCCAAGGGTCGGAATCTCTGTGCTACCTTCCAACATACTGAAACATTTGAGTTTCAGGATGAAGTGGGAGATCTTTTGTTATCTGTGTGCCAAACTGTGAGCCAAGGAATTTTGTGTTTCTTGCCATCTTACAAGGTAAAAGCATATTTATTGTTTCTTTTGCCTTTTAAAAAATTTAAATTGTAACAATTATAATGATAAGCTTTCTAGGGTCAGAAGCAACAAGATGATAATTAAGTTTTTCTAAATGTCTTGTATTGTTTTATTGATGTATTATGATACTGCTTGATCTGTCACTTTTACTTAAAAGTCTAAAAGAATAAAATTCTTTTATGAGTGTTACTTATATAAGAGAAATATTTATATGTATATGAGTTTTTAGTTTTTAATTTTTTCAGAGGTTTTTGCTGTAGGGCACGTGTGCTCACCAGAAAGACAGAGAAGAGAGACAGAAAGCGAGAAATCACCCCCCAGGGAGAATGGCCATGCCACAATCCCTTCTCCTCCATTCTTCTCTCAGGATCTTGGGCAGACACACACAGGCGCCTGGCATGAGTTTAAGCCATTGGGTCCAGAACTCAAACTGTGGTCTTGACCACATGGGAGTCCAGCGACATAGCCATTACTCCAACTGCTGGTCCCAATATGAGTTTTATTTTTAAAGACAACCTGGTATTTTCATAGTTAAAGAAAAAGGGAGCATTCTTTTTCACTTTCATAAATTATAGCTTTGAATATTTCATTAAAGTGAATATAAGTTAAACTGTTTTGCCTGTCATTTCGGTATATACACTCTGTCCAGAAGAGAGAATTTTTCTCGTTGGTTTTAGAGTCACTCTGACTTTTACTCATTTTTTTTTAAGTTAAATTGGAATTACATTGTGTATTTTGGTTCTCGTGGTGATAAAATAATTGAAACCATGTGTAATCGCCAATAGTAATATCACAGTTATCAAAATCTAAGCTAAATCCAATGTAGAAAAATGACATTCCCTCCTTTTTCCTATAGGAAGTTATATTCTAAGAACAGAAGCATTAATAAGTAATATTGGAGGCCAGCAGGTAGCATGGTGGTTAAGATGCTAGATCCTATATGGCCAACTCTGTGGTTTGAGTTCTGGACCTGAAGACCTAAAAAACATGGTGGTTGCATGTATATATGTGTCCAAAATTCCAAGAGGAGAATGGAGGAGAAAGGATTGTGGCATGGCCACCCCCTCGTTTGTGGGGGCTCGATTTCTCACTTTCCTTGTCTCCCTGCCTTTCTGTCTCTTTTGGTCTCTCTGCCGAGGGCACGCACTCTATAGCAAAAATTTTTTATAAATAAATAAATAAATAAAATAGATCTCAGAATAGGTAGATAACAAAATGGATTTTGAAAATGTAGATGAACTCTTAGGTTGTCACGAGAGTCATGACAAGTTTTTCTGTGCCTTTCTTTGCAAAACTGCATCATGACTTTCCCAGCAACCCAATATCTTCTGACTACAATAGAGGCATACTAGCTTTAAAGACCCAAAAGTTGAAAGAGAAAAGATTTTAAAAGATATTCCATGCAAATTGTAACCAAAAGAGAGGCGGGGTGGCATTACTAATATCAGACAAAATAGACTTAAAGTAAAAAATTGTTACAGGACACCAAGAAGAATATATTACAAATTGATAAAAGTGTAAATTCAAGAAGATATGAAAACTGTACCAAATAAAATTCCCAAAACAAATAAAGCAAATAATGACAGAACAGAAGGGAAAAAGAGTTTTATAATATCAATATTTGGAGACTTTAATATCTCATTTTTTATGATAACTAGAAAGGCAGACGGAAAATTACTAAGGAGACAGAGAACTTGAACAGTATTATAAACCAAATGGC
Organism: Tupaia belangeri chinensis; assembly: GCF_000334495.1. Classification (NCBI taxonomy): domain Eukaryota; kingdom Metazoa; phylum Chordata; class Mammalia; order Scandentia; family Tupaiidae; genus Tupaia; species Tupaia belangeri. The sequence goes on along the minus strand of NW_006204503.1, from coordinate 255,750 downwards.
CCTAACAGACATATATAGAATATTACCTTACATGGAGCAAGCAGGTGGTATGGTGGTTAAGGATACTGCACTCCCACATGGCTAACCACGGTTCGAGTCCTGGTGGCTTGCTCTCTCACTTTCTGTCTCTCTATCTTGGTCTGTCCCTCTCTGGTCAAATTAAAAAAATAAATAAGTAGGGCCAGCAGGTGGCATGGTGTTTGGGTCAGCTGGATTCTCACATGGCTGATCACAGTTTGAGTCCTGAACCTGACAGCTTGCTTTCTCACTTTCTTTCTCTTTCTGTGTCTCTCTCTGGTCAACTTTGAAAAAAAAGATAAAAGACAATAAAATAAAGTAATTCTTTTAAATAAATAAATAAATTAATTAAATTAAATTAAATAATTCTTTAAATAGAAAAAGAACGTTACTTAACCACAGGAGAATTACAATTTTCCACATGTATAACAGAACATTTTTCAGAACAGTCCTCATGTTGGTTAACAAAAAATGCCCTAATAAATTTAAAGAGACTAAAATGATACAAAGTATCTTTTTAAATCACAGCAGGCTAAAACTGGAATTTTATCATATAACATCAGGATAACAGAAAATTTCAAACATATGGAAAAATTAAGCAACATACTTTTAAATAACCAGTAGGTCAAAGAAAAAAATCACAAGTGATATTAGAAAATGCCTTGAGAAATATGAAAATGAAAACACAGGGTACCAAAACATATAAGAAGCAACAAAAGCAATGCTAAGGTAAATTTATAACTATAAAGACTTATATTAAAAAAGAAATCTCAGGGCCAGCAGGTGGCATAGTGGTTAAGAACCCAGAGGTTTGAAACTCATGCTGGGTGTGTGTGCCCAAAATCTCAAGAGAAGGAAGGAGAAAGGATTAGGGCATGACCATTCCTCCTGGGGGATGACTTCTCACTTTCTGTCTCTCTCTCCAGTGAGCGCATGTGCCCTGTAGTAAAAATCTCTCTCAAAAAAAAGGAAATCCCAAATTTATAATCCAATTTTGCACCTTAGAAACTAGAAAAAGAAAAGCAAACTAAACTATGATAAGGAACAAAAGAAGAGAAGATATACAATATAGAAAAGAGAGGAAATCAGGCCAGCCCTGTAGTATAGTGCTTAATAGTGCTTAAGAGGGACCAGCAGTTAGCGTAATGGCTATGTCGCTGGACTCCCACGTAGTTGACCGCGGTTCGAGTCCTGGTGGCTTAAACTCACGCCGGGTGCATGTGCATGCGTGCCCAAGATCCCAAGAGGAGAATGGAGGAGAACGGATTGCGGTGTGGCCATCCCCCCTAGGGGGTGAGTTCTCGCTTGCTGTCTCCCTGTCCTTCTCTGTTTGGTGATCGCACATGCTCTATAGCAAAAACTTCTCCAAAAAAAAAAAAAAAATAGTGCTTAAGAGAACCAGATCCTACATGGCTGACCATGATTTGAATCCTGGCCCCAGAAGTTGAAAAACACACTGAGTGCATGTACATGGATGGGTGTCCAGAATCCAACAGGATAAAGAAATGGAGGAGAACAGATTGTGGTGTCACCATGCCATATTGGGGAATCCTCTTTCCACCTCATCTTTTTCTGGTGAATGTGCATGCCCTGTGACAAAATAAATAAATAAAATAAATAAAATAAAATAAAATTGGGAGTAGTAGATGGCGTAGTGGTTAAGGTACTGGACTCCTAGTTGACCGTGATTCCAGTACTGGACCTTGCAG